>NC_045788.1:40728674-41028674 GCF_009873245.2 Balaenoptera musculus
GGCAGCGCTCTGAATCCCCTCTCCTTGCGCGCCGCGAAACAAAGAGGCAAGAAAAAGTCTCTTGCCTCTTCGGCAGCTGCAGACTTTTTCCCGGACTCCCTCCCGGCCAGCACCAAAGCCCGAGCCTCAGCTCCCAGCCCCCGCCCGCCCCGGCAAGTGAGCAGACAAGCCTCTCGGGCTGGTGAGTGCTGGTTGGCGCCGAGCCTCTGTGCGGGAGTCTCTCCGCTTTGCCCTCCGCACCCCTGTGGCTGCGCTCTCCTCCGTGGCTCTGAAGCTTCCCCCCTCTGCCACCCGCAGTCTCTGCCCGCAAAGGGGCTTCCTAGTGCCTGGAAACCTTTCCTCCTTCACGGCTCCCTCCCACTGGCGCAGGTCCCGTCCCTATTCTTTTGTCTCTGTTATTTCTTTTTTCTTTTACCCTACCCAAGTACGTGGGGATTTTCTTGCCTTTTGGGAGGTCTGATGTCTTCTGCCAGCGTTCAGTGGGTGTTCTGTAGGAGCAGTTCCACGTGTAGATGTATTTCTACTGTATCTGTGGGAAGGAAGGTGATCTCCGCGTCTTACTCTTCCGCCATCTTGCCCCTACTCACCGATTTTTCTTTTTAAATTCATTAACTTACAGATGGTGAAGCTTATGCTTTGATTTACAGTTCTTTGAATTTTAATGTGTAGATTCATGTAATCGCCACTGCAATTAAAATACAAAAAAATTCTATCATCCTCCCCAATCCCCCTAAATTCCCTTTGCTACCCCTTTGTTTTCAAACCCTTCACCCATCCTTAACTCCTGCCAACTTCCAATCTGTTTTCTAACCTTATGGTTTGCTTTTTCCAAAATATGTAAATGCAGTCATACAGTATGTGACCATTTGAGTCTGGTTTTTTTCACTTAGCGTGGTACACTTGAGATTCATCTAAGGTGTGGTATATATATCAAGAGTTTGTTACTTTTTATTTTGAATAATATTGCATTGTATGGATGTACCACAGTTTATTCATTCCTCTGGTGAGGCACATTTGAATTTCCAGGTTTTGATGATTAGGAGTAAAGCTGCTTTGAATATTTGTATACAGGTTTCATTTTACTTGGATAAATAACTAGGGATGCGATTGTTGGATCCTTATAGTATTTGTATATTTAACTGTTTTCCAAGTGGTTCGTGCCTTTTTGCTTTCCCACCAGCAGTGTATCAGCATCTCAGTAACTGTGCATCCTCACCACCACTTGATGTTGTCATTTTTTTAAAACCATCCTAATAGGTGGTTGGTTGTGTTCTTTGTGGTTTTAATTTACATTTCCCTAATGGCTTATCATGTTGAGCATCTTTTCATATGCTTATTTGTTATCTGTATATCTTCACTGGTAAAATGGCCGTTCAAAACCTTTGCCTACTTTTAAAAATCAAATTGTTTGTTTTCTTTCTGTTAATCTTTTCTTTTGTTGCTCACATTATCCCAGAATTGGCTAGTGGGTGCCCCATCAGTGTGGCTCCTGTGTCCTTTTGCCAGGTTCTTCTCCATATATTTGAGTTAATTCATGGATGCTGATAATGTAACTCTTTGAGCAGGTTTTGGATTTCCCTGTTCAGGACCTGTGTGCAGTCTCCTCTTGGCTTATTTTCATGATGGGACCAATTTTCCTAAAAATAGACCAATTTTCTTAAAAATAAGCCAGCCTTAGTTGAGTCATCCTGTGAATTAAGGAATCATGAAATAGCATCATAAGAAACACAGATATAGGCTATTTATCAATTCTGTCACATGTTAAAATAGCTTGAGCAGTAGGGTGGTGAGCCTTGATGAAGGCAAGAAATCAGTCTCAATATCTCTTTGAACTTAACAATAGTGTAAGGAGAATAATCGATTTGATACATTTTGCAAGAACCGCCTTATTGCCTAGGAAAGAAGCATGCTTGAGGATGCCTCCTGGTAGAACAAGATCTAAATATTTACAAGTTATTAGAAGTAGGTTTGGCGGTCACTGTGTTTGTGTAGCAGTGCTGCTTGTACAGATGCTCACTGACTTACGATAGTTCAGCTTAGGATTTTTCACCTTTACCATGGTGTGAAAGTGACATGCATTCAATAGAAACCGTACTTTGAATATTTATCTTTTTTTTTCTCTCTCTTTTTTTACCTCTTTCTTTTTTTCCTCCTTTGTCCGCGCCACGGGGCATGCAGGATCTTAGTTCCCTGACCAGAGATTGAACCTGCACTCCCTGCAGTGGAAACACGGGGCTTAACCACTGGACCACCAGGGCAGTCCTTGAATTTTGATCTTTTCCCAGGCTAGGAATGTGCAGTATGATACTCTCTTGTGATGTTGGTCAGCGGCAGAGAGCATAGCTCCCAGTGCCATGAGGGAGTAAACAATCAATGTACTTACCGTCATTCTGTACACATATAACCATTCTGTTTTTCACCTTCAGTACAGTGTTCATTAAATTACATGAGATGTTCAACACTTTATTATAAAATAAGCTTTGTGTTAGATGATTTTGTCCACTGTAGTCTAATTAAGTATTATGAGCATTAAGGTAGGCTAGGCTAATCTGTGATGTTTGATAGGTTAGGTGTATTTAAATGCATTTTCAACTTAATGATATTTTCAATTTATGATGGGTTTATCAGGACTTAAACCCATCATTTTATCTGATGGAGGTTTTGTTTTGTCTTTGGTGGAGTTGGCACTGCAATGGTGCCTGTCACATTTTTCTTCTAACACAGTTTCACATAAATACGGTTATTTAAAACTCACTTCATAGTGTTGTTGTGAAGTACTTTAAGATAATATATGGCACTAGTGAACGAGTAATTCTAGGGAAGCTATATTATCTAAAAATAAAAGCATGTTTGAAGTCAGCTTATCTGCCATCTGTTAGCTCTGTGGCCTAAAATTTCTGAACCTCTAGTTCCTTATCTTTTAAAAAGGCATAGTGGTGTTCTTTTACAAAGGAATAATAGTGTTCACAGAGTATTGTTAAAATTCTTAGCACAATCAGTATGCAACAAGTTGTAATTATTCAATAAATAGTATCTGCTTTTAAAATTTATAATCGCAGTTCTAGTGTTTAGTATTTAAGTAAGTTGAGCAAACAAATCTTGTATGCTTATACGTTTTAGAGCAACATGGAGCTTATTCTAGAAAATGTGTATGGCACAGAGAACTGTAAAGACAAATCATAAATTGCCCATATTTCCAATAGAGAGAGATTTATCATTTAATACTTGGCTGTTTTTTCTTTTTTAATAGACTTTAATTTTTAATAGTTTCAGATCTTCAGAAAAGGTGAGAAGATAATACTGAGTATATCACACCCAGCTTCTCCTGTTTTTAACATTTTACATTTTAACATTTTATATACTTTGTTACGCTTAATAAGCCAATATTGATATATTGTTATTAGCTAAGTCCATAGTTGATTTGATTTCCTTAGTTCTTATGTAATGTACTTGTTCTTTTCCGAAATCCTATCCAGGATACCACATTACATTTGGTTGTCCTGTTTCCTTAGGCTCCTCTTGGCAGGGGCAATTTCTCTGAATTCCTTTTTTTTGATGACCTGAACAGTTTTGAGGAGTACTGGGCACAGATTTTGTAGGATGCCCCACTATTGAGGTTTGTCTAATGTTTTTCTCATGAGATGAATGGGGTTATGGGTTATTGGGAGAAAGACCACATGCAAAGTGCGATTTCCATGACATTATATCAAGGGTATATACTGTTTGCATGATTTATCACTGTTGATGTTGGTCATGGTCACCTGACTGAGATAGTGTTTGTCAGGTTTCTCCATTGTAGAGTTACTCTTATTTTTCCCCTTTCCATAATGTACACTTTGGAAGGAAGTCACTATGCACACTCCACACCTACGAAGTAGTGAGTCATGCTGCTTTTTCTTGAGGGTGGGATATCTACATAAATTATTTTGAGTTCCTCTATATGGGAGATTTGTCTCTTTTTTCCCATTTGCAGTCATCCCCCCATATCTTTGGGTTCTGCATCCACTGATTTAACCAACCTCAGATTAAAAATATTTGGGGAAAAAAAGAATGTATATATGCATATAATTGAATCAGTTGCTGTACAACAGAAATTAACAACATTGTAAATCAACTATACTTCAATTAAAAAAAAGTATTTGGGACAAAAGTTCCAGTAAGTTCCAAAAAAGCAAAACTTGAATTTGCCAAATGCCAGCAACTATTTACATTGTATTTACAACTATTTACATAGCATTTACATTATATTAGGTATTTTAAGTAATCTAGAGATGATTTGAAGTATATAGCAGGGTGTGTCCAATATGCAAATACTGTGCCCTTTTATATAAGGGGCTTTGAGCATCCTCAGAGTTTGGTACCTATGGGGGTCCTGGAACTAATACCCTGCAGACTCTGAGGGACAACTGTACTAGTTTGTTCAATCATTTATTTAAAGCAACATGGACTCATGAGTACTTATTTTATATTTTGGGTTATTAGCTAATACTATTTTACTTTGCTCTTTGAATTGTTCTAGCTTTGGTCATTTGGAGCTCTTTTGGTTGGCTCCTGTGCTCCTTTGACATAACCCTATTGGGCTTGTGTATGTAGATTTTCTTTTTTCTTTTCCTGCCCTTCCTCTTCTTCCTCCTCCTTCCCTCTCCTCTCTTACCCTTCCCTCTTTCCTACACCCCTCCTGTCCCCTTGTGTCCCTCTCCCTTCACATTCACCTTTGCATTTCCTTATTCTCTGCCACCATAATTATGGCACTACAGAGTCATTCTGTATATTTACTACCTTAGAATCAGCCATTTTGCCAAGAAATTCTGCTTCCATTTATTAGAGAATGGTTTTAGAAACCAATATCTAGGCACAAGGAATGCTTGTTGCTCCTGGGTGTCATTTCTTTTAGGCCCTCTTAGCTGACAGGCTGAAAAAAATGCTTTTATACTAACCTATGTATTTACACATATTTATAAGTATTTCTATATGTAACCATCTCTATCTACATTAAGCTAAACATGAGTTCATACTGTCTCCAACTCTTAATTCATTACATCATGGATCAGTCCAGCTTCCCTCGTTTATCTGTAAACTCCCACTCCAATAGTAAAAAGAAAAAAACAACAAAAAAATAAAAACCCTGGTCCCCGTCATCTGCCATTCATTTACTTAATTATTCAATTCTGGTATACATGTATAGCTGTATCAGAATTGTTAACCTCTGCCCATTACAACATTATTTATTCCAGTAAGTGCTTATGTGCAGTTCCTTTTGCCTTTAGTCTTACAGACTGCAGTCATTTCCAGAGTTATTTAGTGACCTAAATAAACCCCCCCCCACCTCCTTCAGTGAGGTTGTTTTTATGTATTTGTAATATAGTTAGAATCTCTTGTCACAGTCTGCATTTAATCCCCTAACCTCCTAAATGATTTTTTTAAATTTGCATGGATTAGGTTAAGGTTCATTTTGTGCTGTAAAGTTATATGGGTTTTGACAAATGCATCATGTCTTGTATTCACCATTACAATATCATACAGAATAGTTTTACTGTCCTAAAAGTCCCCTGTACTTCACCTATTCATCATGGACCCCATACCCTTGGCAACCACTAATCATTTTACTATCTCTATAGTTTAGTCTTTTCCAGAGTGTCATACATGTGATATACATATCATATATACATATATACATATCATATATACATATCATATGATATGTAACCTATCATACTGCCTTCTTTCACTTAGCAATATGCCTTTAATGTTATTCTTTTTTTTTTAATTAATTAATTTATTTTTATTTTTGGCTGTGTTGGGTCTTCGTTTTCTGTGCGAGGGCTTTCTCTAGTTGCGGCAAGCTGGGGCCACTCCTCATCGCAGTGCGTGGGCCTCTCACTGTCGCAGCCTCTCTTGTCGCGGAGCACAGGCTCCAGACGCGCAGGCTCAGTAGTTGTGGCTCACGGGCCTAGGTGCTCCGCGGCATGTGGGATCTTCCCAGACCATGGCTCGAACCCGTGTCCCCTGCATTAGCAGGCAGATTCTCAACCACTGTGCCACCAGGGAAGCCCCTGTTATTCTATCTTTTGTGGCTTGTTAGTGCATTTATTTTTATTGTTGAGTAATATTCCATAGTATAGGTGTACCATACTTTGTTTATTCGTTCACGTGTCAAAACATATCTTGGTTATTTCCAGCTTTTGCTGATGATTAATAAATCTGTTATAAACTTCCATATGCAGGTTTTTGTGTTGATAAAGGTTTTCACATCAATTGGTTGAATACCTAGGGGCATATTGCTGGCTCTTATGGTAACACTATGTTTAGCTTTGGAAGAGACTACCAGACTCTTCCCAAGTGGCTGTGCCATTCTACATTCCCACCAGCAATGTGTAAGAGTTCCTGTTGCTTTGCATCCTTGCCAGCATTTGGTATTGTTAGCTTTTTTGATTTTAGCTATTCTAATAGCTGTGTAGTGGTATTTCATTGTTGTAATTTGCAATTGCCTGTTGACAAAGGATGATTAGCATCTTTTCATATACTTAATTGCCATCTGTATATGTTCTATAATGAGGTGTCTGTTCAGATCTTTGGCCCTTTTTTTTTTAATGAAGAATAGTTGATTTACAATGTTGTGTTAGTTTCAGGTGTACAGCAAAGTGATTCAGTTACCCATACACATACACCTATTTTTTTCAGATTCTTTTCCCTTATAGGTTATTACAAAATATTGAGTATAGTTCCCTGTGCTATACAGTAGATCCTTGTTGGTTATCTATTTTATATATAGTAGTGTGTGTATATGTTAATCACAAACTCCTAATTTATGCCCTCCCCTTCCCCTTTGGTAACCATGTTTGTTCTCTATGTCTGTGGGTCTGTTTCTGTTTGTATATAAGTTCACTTGTATCATTTTTGTTTTGGATTCTACATATAAAGGATATCATATATTTGTCTTTGACAGCCCATTTTTATTTTTTTTATTATCATTTTAAAATTAATTAATTATTTTTGGCTGCATTGGGTCTTTGTTGCTGTCCGCGGCTTTCTCTAGTTGCGGCGAGTGGGGGCTACTCTACGTTGCGGTGCGCGGGCTTCTCATTGCGGTGGTTTCTCTTTTTTTTTTTTTTTTTTTTTTTTTTTATTTTATTTATGGCTGTGTTGGGTCTTCGTTTCTGTGCGAGGGCTTTCTCCAGTTGTGGCAAGCGGGGGCCACTCTTCATCGCGGTGCGCGGGCTTCTCGCTATCGCGGCCTCTCTTGTTGCGGAGCACAGGCTCCAGACGCGCAGGCTCAGCAATTGTGGCTCACGGGCCCAGCCGCTCCGCGGCATGTGGGATCTTCCCAGACCAGGGCTCGAACCCGTGTCCCCTGCATTGGCAGGCGGATTCTCAACCACTGCGCCACCAGGGAAGCCCCCACGGTGGTTTCTCTTGTTGCAGAGCTTGGGTTCTAGGCGCGTGGGCTTCAGTAGTTGTGGCTCGTGGGCTCTAGAGCGCAGGCTCAGTAGTTGTGGCGCACGGGCTTAATTACTCCACGGCATGTGGGATCTTCCTGGACCAGGGCTCGAACCCATGTCCCATGCATTGGCAGGTGGATTCTTAACCACTGCACCACCAGGGAAGCCCTGGCGGCCCATTTTTAAATTGAGTTTTTTTTCTTCCAGTTTTACTGAGATATAATTGACATGCAGCACCATATATGTTTAAGGTATACAACATAATGATATACATCATGAAATGATTATCACAATAAGTTTATTGAACACCGATTATCTCATATAGATACAGAATTAAAGAAATAGAAAAAAAATATTTTTCCTTGTGATGAGAACTCTTAGGATTTACTATCTTAACTTTCATATATAACATACAGCAGTGTTAATTATATTCTTATTGAGTTTTAAGAGTTCTTTGTGTATTTTGGATACAGGTCCTTTATCAGATAGATACCTGTTTTGAAAATACATTCTTTATTTGTGGCTTACCTTTAAAAATATATATGAAAATAATATATGTATATGAATTATTTATATGTAATATATGTAATTTACTTATATATGATTATGTAGAGGTGAGATCATACTGCCTGTTTATTTTTGTACCTTCTTTTCTCTTTAACATTATTTTATAAACCTTCTCTAAACCGTTAAGTTTTTTTAAACATATTTAATAATAAAACAATATTCCACTGGTAGATTGCAGGAATAGCCCCAATTCTTTACTCTTCACTGTGTCCATTCCCTTTACTGTAATTTTACGATAAGACTAAATAATAAACATTTAAGGATTTTCAGGTCATATGGTCTCTGTCACAACTATTCTGCTGTTGTAGCCTGAAAGATCCATAGAAAATATGTAAATGAAAGGAAGTGTCTATATTCTAATAAAACTTTATTTTAAAAAAACAGACAGTAGGTCACATTTTGCCTGTAGCCTATAGTTTGTTGACCCCGGATGTAACTTTGTAGTGCCCTTATACTCTTCTCTGGGTTTTGGTGATTAGAATGAGGTGGAAGTTCTGAGTTTAGGGCTCAGGAGGGCTTGCACCTCTGTCTTAACTGTGAAAACATGCCTGGTTGAGTGTTGGAGGAAGAGATACAGGTGGCACAGACCAAGTTGCCCCATTGCCCTGTATGAAGCCAGCCAACCCTCAGACATTGAGCAAGCCCAGCTAAGATCAGCAGAACTGCTGAGCTGACCCCTGACTAACCCCAGACACGTGAGCAGTAAACTTATATGCCCCTGAAGGTTTGTGTTCACTGCATAGCATTGTGGCATTAGACAATTGGTAGACTGATGTGCCAGCATTTAATTATCCGATTTCTAAAGTTGGTCGTTGCCAGGTGTTTTTCATTTTTTCCTTTTCTTATAAAAATCTGTCCATTTTGCTCATTATTTTCTTAGGAGTGAAATTACTGTCAAAGAGCATGTATGAATCTCAGGACACATTACAAAAATCCTTTCCAGAAAGATGCCTTCCATGTGGTAGAATTTTTACGAGTGTCTCTTACAATCTTACTATTCTTGATGATTGACATGTTTCTCTTTTCACTTAATATTTTCTGGGCTTAAGTAGGTGAGGCCCAGTCCACAGTGATCTATTTGCTGAACTTCTGTAGCAGTTACTGTCTGTTCTACTTGGTTAGTTTTTATATGCCTCCTGAGTTATCATTACTATTTTTATGTGTATTTGTCTTTCTCTCTAACTAGACTGCATTTCCTTAAGGCAACACAAATATAATGCATAAGTTCTCAAATATATAGTTAGTAGTATGATTTGATTGAAGTCAATATTTTGAAAAATGGGTATAGTTTTGTTTTAAATAATTCCTTACAAGTCTGGCCATGAAATAAGAAATCAAGCAGATCTTACTGGCGTTAGAGAGGCAGTAAGTGGGATTTGTAGGGAGAGTTGTTCATGTTGGTCAAGACTTCATTTTACTTAATAGAAACAAAACCTGCATCTAATTCTAAGCTTGGTAAATTTTATGTGAGTAGTGCTAATTATAATTAATTAACCGCAGAAGTCTTATGTTGTAGTATTAACACAAACTGTTCAGTGTAACACACAGTAAATAGTTTTCTTACTTTAGAGTACTTTATTGTATATAATAGCACAAATGGTATTTGTAAATGATCATGTGGACAGAGAAGTACAAATGACCTATGCAGAGAAGGTAGCTTGTAATCAGAAGGATAAACTCTTGGGCAGTATTCAAGAAGTATAAAATATGTCTGGTGGTTTTCCTGTGTTTATGCATTTGGATCAGAATAATGTTGATGTGCTGACTACTTGACAGAGGCTGAGATAAATCAGTGTGCATTTGGGTTCTAGAGTGTCAGCATAAACAAATGCTGTAGAAGTCTCTGCGGAGTGTTGCGAGACAGATTCCTGGGTTGGTGACACTCTGAATAGTCTGGAATGTGGAATTCTGTGTTTCCGAGAGGATCTTAAAAATATCTGTGTTCTGATTGTAGAGTTCCATTTTGGCATTTTGCCTTTTTATTTTTTATGGAGAATAGTTGGTTTACAATGCTGTGTTAGTTTCTGCTGTACAGCAAAGTGAATCAGTTATACATATACACATATGCACTCTTTTTTAGATTCTTTTCCCATATATATATAGGCCATTACAAAGTCTTGAGTAGAGTTCCCTGTGCTGTACAGTAGGTCCTTATTAGTTATCTGTTTTATATATAGTAGTGTGTATATGTCAGTCCCAATTTCCCAATTTATCGCCCCCCACACCCAGCCTTCCCTCCTGGTAACCATAAGTTTGTTTTCTACATCTGTGACTATTTCTGTGGCATTTTGCCTTTTATTTTGTGAGAATACATAGACTCTGATCCTAGGTAAATTTGTAATTTGCAGAAAGTTTGTTTGGGGTTGTTCCCCCAGTCCCTTACTCTGCCTTCCCTAGTCATGTTTGCCTTTTCTTCTTTTCATAGGAAATGATATTCATAGTAAGGGATAGAATAAATAGTTATGGAGTAAAGTGTTACTCCTGGGAGTATTTTCATTTTTGTTAGGGACTTAAGCAAAGGCACATTCAAATGGAGGAAATATATTTTGGGAGATAGCAAATCTTCTGAGTGTGGTAGATTGAATTGTTGGTCACAATTCTTAATTCCTCTGTAAGTAATCAATAGCCTTATATTGCCCCAGTCCTTATGGTGGTGGAGTGTATTTCTTTGTCCCTTAACTTTGGATTTGGCTGTGTGACTTGCTTTGGCAGTGGGGTGTTAGTGGATATGGTAAGAAGATTAAAATGCCTTTGCTTATTTGCACTTCTGTTCCTGTCTTTCTGCCTTCACCACGAGAAGAAATGCCCTGGACAGTCACTGCCTCATCTGGGCTCAGAATGGAACATTTGAAGCAGTGTCACTCTAAACAACCCCGAGTGTAAGAATAAATGATTAGTTGTTAAGCCTTTGAGTTTTGGGGTGGTTTCTTATGTAGTATTATTGGCAATAGCTAACTGACAGTCTCTTCATCTTTAAAATTCATTTCATTAAGTAGTTGTCAATGGATACCTTCTGTGATTGTAGAAATAGCCAATCTCCCTTCCCCCATTCATTGGATAGGGTTAAAGTTAAGATAATAGTGGATATACTCCTGTAGAGTCCCTTAAAGCAGCCTGGCTTTTACTGCTGCTTTCACTGTTGTGAACAAGTACAAAAATTTTATTGGGTTCATTCCCATGCATTCTCCTTTCTGCCTGTATTATAGGCTTTACTGGTTTAAATAGTGGTACCTTGGGCAGATGGGGGAGGCCAAGAAGACCTAGCTCCAGTTGTTCCCAGCTCTGCTTATGGCAAGCAGCTTCACTTTTATTTAGATATTTGGTTTTCATGTAAGATTTTGTTAGGAAAAAAAGGTATTTTTTAGAAAATCTAAAAATTGCTTATAAACAAACTTGTACATTCATACCATGGGATATTATTCATCAATTAAAAGGAATGAACTGTTGATACACACAACTTGGATGAATCTCAAGGGAATTACGCTGAGTGAAAAGAGTCAATCTCAAAAGGTTATATATTGTGTCATTCCATTTATATAACATTCTTGGAACAAATTTATAGATAGAGAATGGCTTAGTGATTGCCAGGGTTTAGGGATGGGTGTGTGTGTGGAGGTTGGGTGTGGCTATAACGGGGTAGCACAAGGGAGGTTTTTGAGGATGGAACAGTTCTGAGGTTTGACTGTGGTGATGATCACATGAAACTACACAGGTGATAAAATTGCACAGACAGGCAGACAGATACACATACACATGCTTTGAAAACTAGTAAGATCTGAATAAGCTCTGTGGATTGTCTCAGTGTCAGTTTCCTGGTTTTGGTCCTGTATTCTAGTTATGCAAGATGTTACCCTGGTGGGAGGATAGGTGGAGAATGCACAGGACCTCCCTGTACATTTTTTTTTGTTATTTCTTGTGAGTATATGATTATTTCAGAATTAAAAGGGGAATTAAAGGCATTGCCATGTGTAAGAGCTAATATTAGAGGAAAAGAAATAATTTTTCCTTTAATAAATCAAATAATAAATCATAATAAATAATAAATAAATCAAATGATTTATTTGAAAGAAATTTAAGTGAATATTGATACATTTTATTGGCAAGTTATTCATTTCTAAGATGAATAATCTAAGATGTTCCTTAGAGAAAAGTTAATGTGACAGAAGAGAGGGTGCATGTATGTGTGTGTGTTTATTCAGTTCTGTCAAGTGGAATTTATAGGAGTCCCACAAAAGGACCCGTTGTTATTGCTGATATTAGCAAAAGGAAAGAGGAGGATATTAAGTAAGGGAAAAGAGAAGAGAGGGTCTACATTTTATGAGGCAGAAGGCAACTAACAGAGGACTAGCAATTTTCAGTTCTGGCAATCCAGGGAGACCTTTGTGTTAGGAAACTAAAAGCAGTTTTCTATCCATTAGGAATGTTCAAAGCTGTAAATGTTCACAGTAACATGCTCCCTTGCTGTCACGTATTTGGGAATAAACTGAAGTTCACAGGAGTTGGGTTGAGGCTTACTGGTTTGAGAATAAAATCATCTAACAGCCCCTAGCTTTGGACTCTAATCTAATTCAGTGATGTTAACATCACCAGTGTCCTATACAAATTTCCCCATTGTTCTGTGATTTGAGAATTTCCAGTTCAAGCAAAAAAATAGAAATGCTTTTTTTAAAAAAGAATTTTAAAGATTGTGATATGATTTGTCTTAGTACTTCTTTTAGTTATTTTAAAAAAAAAGTTTATGATGCAAAACAATCTAACATGGGTTACGGGTCTGATAATATGTTTACCCAATCTGGTGCTTCCCACTGACTAAACCATGGAAAGTTGAGCATCAGACCTGTAGTATGAAATATGGAACCGTATTTACCGCAAGCATATGAATGAATCTATCAAGAAGGAAGGGAGGTCAGTCATATCCTTTACTGTATAACTGCTTTTTCATATTTTCCTTTTTCTAAGGTATGAGGGTACAAAATAAAAGGCGCACAGGTGGTACTCAGCTGTCTTTACCGTACAGTCACATTTTCTTTTCTTATATGGCATCATATGGTAATACAGTTTTACTCTACTTATATGTGTGCGAAAGGAAGTGCGGCATATAGTTAAGTGCATAGGCTCAAGAGCCAAATGTCCTGAGTTCAGATCCCAGCTGTGATCCTCAGGCAAGTACTTCCCTTCTTTGACTCAATCTACTTATCTGTAAAATGGGAATTCAGTTGTTTAAAATTGTGGTGTCCCATTATTGTGAGGGTAATAGAAATGCAGTATTTTTCAGATGGTCTGTACTGTCTCTGCTCACATAAAGGGGCTGGAAGTGCAAAAAGGAAAACAAGTGGGCCTGGATCAGTAAAAAGGAAGATGAAGGGGTGATACCCAGAGATAGAAGTGCAGATGCTGCCGCCCTTGAGTTGACCTGCTGCTGTACTCTTGAAGGCACAGAGCCAGGCCTGGATCTGCTGAAGAGGTGTCACTTAACCAAAGGCTGCTGCTTCTGCCCTGACTGCTCATCTGGAATCCATTTCCATAGCAGCAAGAGTGTCTGCCAGCAACTGTCACACATTGGGAGCCAGGGCCTTTCTCTTTCTTCAGCTTCCTCAGTTCCCTTCAATGCCTAACAGGAAGCTACCTGGCAAGAGAGCTTAGAAATAGAGTTTGATGTTTCCCAACCCCAGATGTTCAGAGTAGCATATAGAAGGGTAGGTGGGGTGAAAAATAACAGGTAACTAACCTGTGCAAAGACTATGTATATGCACATATCTTCTATAATCAGTAACTGTGTCTCTAGGAAGGAGAACTTGGGGGCTTGAGCACAGCAGTGGAGGGATGCGTTCATTTTATTCCTTGTCTTTGGGGCTTTGTTTTTAATGCCTTTAGATCCACAGAATTAAGTTGATTTTATTCATTTCATAGCATGTTGATTTTTGTTCATGCAATGCATCATGCCATTCCTTTTTCCCATTGTCACTTATGCCATGTATGTCTACCTCCCATACTTTTATATAGATGTATTGAAATTCTTGAAAGAGATTGGGTTGGTGAAAAGGTTCATTCGGTTTTTTCTGTAAGATGGCTCTAGTAGCACTTAGTTGTCTTTAACTTCATTCAAAACAATTTTGTTAGATTGTATGCGACAGCTGTCATTAGCGTGCCCTTAAAAAAAGACTACCAAAATTGGTGAATTTTTGTGTAGCTATTTTAATACTGAAGATGGAAGGAAGAAAGCAACATTTTTGGCGTATTATGCTTTATTATTTCAAGAAAGGTAAAAGTGCAGCTGAAACGCAAAAAAAGATTTCTGCAGTGTACGGAGACGGTGCTGTGACTGATTGAACATGTCAAAAGTGGTTTGCCAAGTTTCATGCTGGAGATTTCTCGCTGGACGATGCTCCACGGTCGGGTAGTAGACTAGTTGAAGTTGATAGCGATCAAATCGAGACATTAATTGAGAACAATCAGTGTTATACCACGCGGGAGAGAGCCGACATACTCAAAATATCCAAATCAAGGGTTGAAAATCATTTGCACCAGCTTGGTTATGTTCATCACTTTGATGTTTGAGTTCCACGTAAGTTAAGTGAAAAAAACCTTCTTGACTATATTTCTGCATGTGGTTCTCTACTTAAACGTAATGAAAATGTTCTGCTTTTAAAATAAATTGTGACGGGTGATGAAAAGTGGATACTGTACAATAATGTGGAACGGAAGAGATCGTGGGGCAAGCGAAATGAACCACCACCAACCACACCAAAGGCCAATCTTCATCCAAAGAAGGTGATGTTGTGTATATGGTAGGATTGGAAGGGAGTCCACTATTATGAGCTCCTTCCAGAAAATCAATTAATTCCAACAAGTACTGCTCCCAGTTAGACCAACTGAAAGCAGCACTCAATGAAAAGCATCCGGAATTAGTCAACAGGAAACGCATAATCTTCCATCAAGATAACGCAAGACCACATGTTTCTTTGATGACCAGGCAAAAACTGTTACAGCTTGGCTGGGAAGTTCTGATTCATCCACCGTATTCACCAGACGTTGCACCTTCGGATTTCCATTTATTTCGGTCTTTACAAAATTCTCTTAATGGAAAGAATGTCAATTCCCTGGAAGATTGTAAAAGGCACCTGGAACAGTTCTTTGCTCAAAAAGATAAAAAGTTTTGGGAAGATGGAATTATGAAGTTGCCTGAAAAATGGCAGAAGGTAGTGGAACAAAAGGGTGAATACGTTGTTCAATGAAGTTCTTGGTGAAAATGAAAAATGTGTCTTTTATTTTTACTTAAAAACCAAAGGCACTTTTTGGCCAACCCAATATGTAATGTTATTCATGGGTTAAATTTAAATAAATGCTGTTGTGCTAAAAATTTTATTCTTTATTACTTTTTTACACTCAGCATTAGGTTTCTGAAATGGATCCATGTTGCTGTATATAAATTTGGTTCACTATTTTTTGTTGCATGATATTCTGCCATATGCATTTATCACCCTTTCTCTTCTCATATGTTTTCCCATAGATGGGCATTTAAGTTGCCTGCAGTTATCTTGCATACAATACTGCAATGAGCAGCTTCATCCCTGTTTTATTTACTTTATATTGATCTGTTGAGAGTTTCTGCGATATATATCCAGTGTGGCAGGCAGCCCTCAAAAATAGCTCCCAATGATCCCTGCCTCCTAATATTCACACCTTGTTTAATCTCCTCCCCTTTCATGTGGACTGACCCTAGCGATTCTCTTCTAGTGAATAGTATCTGGCAATTGTGATGAGATGTCACTTCCAAGATTAGATTTTTAAAGATCTGTGACTTCTGTCTTACTTGCCATTTCTCATTCTCTCTTCTTTGGGGGAAGCAAGTTGCTATGTTATGAACCACCCTGTGGAGAGGTCCATGTAGCAGGGAACTTAAGTGTCTGACCAACAGCCAACAAGGCTCTGAGATCTGGCAACAGCTTTGTGAGTGAGCTTGGAAGCAGATGCTTCCCAAGTTACCCTTGAGGTAACTGCGGCCCCAGCTGACTCTTGATTGCAACCTTTTGAGAGACCCTACTCAGAGGCACCCGACTAAACCACATCTGGATTCCTGACCCACAGAAACTTTGAGATAATAATCTTGGGTAATTTGTTGCACAGCAATAGGTAACTAATATACCCAGAAATGTGGTTGATGGGCTGTGGGATATATGCATACTTAAGTACTGCCAGATTTCTTTCTTGTCAGCAATACTTGAGGCTTTTGTTTCCTCACGCTTTTCACTAGCACTTGCTAGTATCAGATGTTTCTAAATAATTTTTTGCAAACCTGATAGGTGTAAAGTGATATCTCATTTTAATTATATTTATTTGATAACGTGCTGAATATCTGTTCATATCTCTTTTGGTCAGTGCTTATTTATATTCTTTGCTCGTCTTTGATTTTTCTGTCTTGTGTTGATTTGATGAAATGTCTTACAATAGCCCTTACTGGTTTCAGAAATTGCAGATATCTTCACTCATTTTATTAGTTGTTAAATTTGCAAATAATGTCCTTCGTTAAACAGAAGTATTTAACTTTGATGTAGTTATAACAAGAAATTCTTTCTCCTTAAGGTTTGTGCTTCTCTGGATCTTGTTCAAGCAAGACCACTGATATCTATAATTTAGATTTTCTGAATAAATAAAAGTCTTCTCACTAAAAACTGTTGGATGAATTGAAGCAGGTTTAAAAATATGGACAAACACTATGCTCTGTTGTTGCCCATTTCATTTGAATTTGCTTTGCAATACCACTGCAAGTACTTATCTTACATATAATGTGGTAACTTAACCCATTCATAAATCTGGGTAAAGATGAGATGTGGCCGTGTTGCAAGTGACCTGAGTTAGGTTAATAGAACCTCGTGGGAGTGAATTAATGCATTGGTCCCCAAGTTATAGAAACTATAAGATAAAATATGTTGCAAAATAATAAAAGGTATTTTTCTACTTTCTTTTTATTTAAGTTAGAGGAGAAAGCCCCAAACTCTTTTAAATAATAATTTTAGCTTTAGTTTAAAAATGTCCACCAGATGGCACCAGTGCATGATAAGTACTTAATGAAAATCAGAAGCATTATTCTCACACTTATCTTAAAATCGGTTGAAATAAGAATGTATTGACATTGTAATTATGGAGATAATTTTGGCTTCCTATTAATTAGTCTTCAAGAAACCCTTTCTGAGGCTCCAGGTTGGGTGAGGTATCTTTCTTCTGTAATTATTTACTAGAGTCTATTTCTTTCACTTGAGGTAGAGATCAGGACATTTTTAGCCTCACTAGGCCATGAATAGTGGGACTTCTTTTATTTTTCTGGTAATCATTAGGTTATGAGTTAAAGCCAGGTTTGGGAGAAGTGAAACCTTAAATGTAGACTTTCTAATTTAAACATATCTTTCAACGTGTATAAAACCTGCAGGTTGGGAAAATCATGGAAATAAACATTGCATTGCTTTAATTTTATATAGTGAATTGATAATGAAAAAAATAGGCAAGATTATCCACCTCATTCACTGGACTGATCTACAAATACCATTTCCTTTTGGGAAGTAAGCATAGAGAAATTTGTAGACTTTGAAAAATAAATATTAATATATCCAAGGACCATAAGAGTAACTTCCAAGCAACAATCTGTACTCCAAGTATAAAACTTTCATACCATTTATTCTGAATGGTACTGATGACTCAGGCTCTGTGTCTGGGTCCAAATATCCTAGAAAAGTTTCTATGAGCTCCCTCTCTCTTGTCCTTTGGAGACATGATATCTTTTCTATATTACTGATACATTGAGAGGCCCAGCCAAGCATCAGGCTTTCCATCCCTGATATCTCCAGAACCTTCTTACTGCTGTTCACTTGCAGCAGGTACTCAGTATGTTTTCACTGTTGAATTCATTTTTAAAAAATGATCAATGCCAATATTTCCCGAAGTGTGATTAGTGAAACGATAATCTTTCCAGAAGCTACTTGGAAAGTGTTCTGTGGTTAAGCAAACTTTTTTCTCAGCACCGCTCACATTATCATGTTAAAGATTCTCTGAAGCCTTTTAGCCATGATTCTCAGTAGAGTGGTACTGCCCCCTAGGAGACATTTTATAAATTATAAATTTGTGGGAGCGTTCTTGTCACACCAGTTGGCCCAGATGTCATGGACAGTAGCTAGTGTGCAGTGCACAGTCTGTCCTGTAAAAACAAGAGTTGTCCCTCGCCCCCTGGGACTTACTTTTGTCCTTGTAGCTTTAAAATCTGTTTATAATTAAGCTTAGGACCTAACTCTGTTTTGCAGATAAACACATACCAGTTGTGATTTTATAATAGTAGACAGTGAATGTCTTAGGAATACAATGACCATGTAAATTAAGGGAAGGTTGTATTTTGTTTTATTTGGAGCTTTACCAAGAATTGTTTACTATTTCATAAAAGGACATCAAAAGCAAACAACACTGGTTGTATTTGAGTCTGATACAGCACAGCTCTGTTGCCTATGTTTGTAGTTGTTATATTTTCCATGATTTTCTATGTCTTTTGGTTTAGTCATTCCCAAGATTTACGTATTAAAATACACATTATGTTATTGTTGGTCTTTTTGGAAATTACGTTTATGTAGGACATACCTATGAATTTTGTTTCAGGATGGTAAAGGAGGTGTTACAAAGATACATGTTTACAACAAGGGCATATTGGATCTGAAAGGGTGCGGAACCACTATCCCAAGTGGAGAAATCTGGAGAATCTTCTTAACCCTGCATTTAGTAAATTAAATTTAATAATAGAACCTTTATTTTGTGTAACATCTGTTAATTTTAGGGAAGGCTATACTAATGCTATACCAACTCTGTCATTAATGAAACTTTTCATAGTACTTTATACTTCTCAAAATGCCTTCACATGCCTTATTTCAACTAATTTTCACATCTTATGAGGTGCATAGGATAGGCATTCTCATTCTGTAGATGAAACAGAAGAAGAAAGAATTCAGGTGACTCATCGTAGGTCACTTAGAGGCCTGTGCCAGAGCTAGGATGAGAGGCCTGATTCCCAGATCCATGCCCTTTCTTCTGTATCTTACAGCTCTGGAAGTTTGCCAATCCTAGCACAGACTTCTCTCCATTCCTCCGTGCTTCTATAACCAGGGAGTAAGTAGACAGGGAAGAGGTTGAACCCTGCGACAGAGCAGCGTTGGGGCAGGTGAAGCATTCCCCCAGTAAGGGGCTGTCTGTCCAGTCTGAAATGCACCAGTTTCTTATTTCCCTATTCCTACGTCTTGTTGCTTGCCTTTCAAGTTCATCACCTTTCTTATATCTCTAGATCAAAAGGGTGATCAAGGGAAGGGAAAGAAAATGAAATCGCAGCTCACTAGTTAAAACTACCTGATGGAGTGTGGAATCTGTGATTTAGCACTGCTTTGTATTACTTTGTTTTCCCATTATCTTTTGTTCTTCCCGGGGCTTGTGGTTGGCATTTGCATAACCAACTCTAGTTGTGATTAGAGACCTATAGGATGTCTTTATTCTTAGGAAGAAATAATAATAGCAAACAGTGTGTACTACAAGTGAGACATTGTTCTAAGTGCCTTATGTAGATACATTAATTCATGTAATCCGTACAAAAACTATGAGGTAGGTAATAGTGTTATCTTTTTTCAGATGAGCAAAATGAGGCAAAAGAGAGTTAAATTGTGTACTCAAGGTTACACAGCTAGTAAGTGGTGGAGAAGGGACAGTATTTTGCCCCAAGCCATACAGTGGCAGAACCCAGATTTGAACTTGGGGAGTCTGGCTTCAGAGAAAAGCTTATAGATTACCAAAGAGAAACAGGCTAGGGTATACTCAGAACAAGACAGGTGGAATCTTGTGGTTCTCTTTTAGGATGAGTATTGCAAGAACTTTTATTGAAGATTTAGTTGACTGAAGAAAAACGTACAACCCAAAAGTTGCGACTTATGTTTTATTCAGGGAGCTTACTGAGGACTGTAGCTGGGAGACAGCCCTCAGATAGCTCTGAGGAACTATTCCGAAGAGGTAAGGGAGGAGCCAGGATATAGAGGAGTTTTTGCTGGGGAAAAAAAGAAGTGTAGTCAAACATCAAAAGATGACTGCTAATCACAAAAAATAGACATCTCAAGTTAATGGTTTTAGTGCTTTCCTATGTATGGGAAGGTGCAAGAGTCTGGGCTCACTGAAGTTATTCCTTAGATATGCATCTTATCTAGGACGTGTGTCCTGTTTTTCTCCATCCTGAATTCCCCCTCAGGGGACACCAGTGGGGGTGGCTGCTCTGGCTGAGGGCTTGATGGCGGGCAGTATTTACGGGAATGGCAGGCAACGTTCTTAGTTTACTGAAATGGCAGGCCGCGTTTCTTGTCTGCAACTCTACCAAGTTTGAGCTTTGTTTTGAAATCTAAAAGGGTGTCATGGTATAAGAAGTCTTAGAAGGAACTTCCTACCTCTAAATCTCTCCATTCAGGTGTTATAGTCTCTTAAATTCTATCCATAAAGTGTCAGGCCTTTGAGTTTTCTTTGGGTTCAACTGTTAGAAAGATATATTCTTAGAAGAGTAACATATTAAACTAATTGACAGACAAGTATCAGTTACTTAGTAGTTTTGAGCAAAGCTGCAAAGAGGTGAGGCTAGAGCCCCCTGTCCAGCTTTCTTCTTTCTTTCTTGCTTGCTTTCTTTCTTGCTTGCTTTCTTTCTTTCTTGCTTTCCTTCCTTCCTTCCTTCCCTATTTCCTTCCTCTGTCCTTTGGCTTTGTTTATAGCTGCAATCTGAGTAATATCAACAGCAAATATCAGCAAAAATAGATTTAAAATGAGGAGCAGGACATTTTTATTTGATGCTTGCTGTCAAGTTTTATTAAGCTTTTTTACTGGACTGTCTATTTGTCCCTCTGTGAGTTTGGTGTAAATGTATTACCCATCCAACATGTGGGCCAATGCTCTTTTTCAAGCTTGTGCTAATTAATAATAGAGACCAGAGCTGGAACTCAGACAAGGCAGATCTACAAGTGGAACACCGGATGGGGAAGCAGGTGCATATCCTGTCTTGAGGTGGTGGTGAGCATGTGGGTGACTAGAGGTGAGGTGCAGTGGGACCAGCCTGGGAAAGACGGGGGACCAGTGGGCGTGCACCAAGGGAGTGCCTGCTTACTCAGGGTTGGGCCCTGGGCACTTGCCATACAATGGCAAACAGGTAAAAGACTTCACTGGCATCCTTCCTGGTTCCTGAATTCAGAGTTTAAAATAAGGGAGGGGCTTCCCTGGTGGCGCAGTGGTTGAGAACCCACCTGCCAATGCAGGGGACATGGGTTCGAGCCCTGGTCTGGGAAGATCCCGCATGCTGGGGAGCAGCGACGCCTGTGAGCCACAACTACTGAGCCTGCGCTCTGGAGCCTGCGAGCTACAACTACTGAAGCCCACACGCCTAGAACCCATGCTCTGCAACAAGAGAAGCTACTGCAATGAGAAGCCCGTGCACCACAACGAAGAGTAACCCCTGCTCGCCGCAACTAGAGAAAGTCCGCGTGCAGCAACGAAGACCCGATGCAGCCATAAATTAATTAATTAATTAAAAACAAAATAAAGGGAATATGTGGACACTTTAGGAAGTCTCAGTTGTGATGAAATTTTCCTCAGAACTCCTTAGCAGCACATCTTATCTACCTTAAAATAGTTATCCAAATTGTGATTTTAGATATTTAAAAGCCTGATATAAAGCTAGTTTTACATTCCTTTTACTACATGCCAAAGGTAACATGCATCATAAAGAAAAGATAGATGAGAATGATTTTGTTTCAAACACTACTATGAACCCTTTTCATAAAGTATGTAATAGGTATTAAGAACTAAGGTGCTTTGAATGCTGAACAGTCAGCTACAGAGCAATTCGTCACCAGAGCAACTCACATGGAAAGCATCTGACAGATGAAATCTGGAAATGGCTAAATAAAATGAGTGGATCACAGTGGTATTCCTGGTGGCCATATTTGGCCAGGATTAGGAAACCACAGGATTGGAAATTAGCCTTCTTGGGCTTGCCTCCTGTTTTACTGTGAAACCATGGGAGGTGCAGTTAACCTCTCTGTTAGTGTCTTACCTGCCTACTTCATCAGGGATTATTAGCACCATATACAACGATGTATGGGAAAGTATCTTAAAAACTGAAACTTCTGTACCAATTAAGATATTGTCATTACTTGTTAATCCTAGTTCATAATGCAAATAATTTAAATGAGGCTTATTTTTCCTTAGCAAATGGATTCCTTTCTGTTATAATATTCTATTGATAACACTTACTTAAGTAACAGAAACATCAGGCAAACAGTAAGTAGCAGTGCTGCAGCTGGAGCCCTGATGACGTTTGGGGGGAATATATGAATATCCTGATTCATCCTGGGGTGTTTCTTTAGGGTCTTTAGGTCACCTGCATTCAGTGCTGCTGGGGGTCTCACTTCCTCTAATTTTGTATAACTAGTTTCTTGCTCAGTGAAGTTGCTATTTTGTCTTCTAAAAGTCAAGAGAGACAAACTTCTGGTTTTAATACATGCCCACATCATTTTTTACGGATCATGGACTTTTTCTTCCCACATGGGCTTCAGTATCTGGGCTCCAGCCTATTTCCCATAGTTGACTGCAGGTAAAAGGGTATCCCCCATTTTATGTCTACACCCATATGTGCAGACTAGTCTGAGTCTCCAGGGAGGCTCTGTTTTTTGGTGACCTCAGGAGCTGGGGAAATTGCACAGGAGATTCCTGCTTGGGGTGAGCACAGAAAGCTAGCTATACTCTTAGAGGCTCGAGTGGTTCCAGGCCATCTCTGAGTCCCAGACTTCTCCATCTTGGCTCTGACCCACCTCGTCAGACTTGGATCTGCAGGGCCTGCCCAGAAGAACCCAGAAATCCTCTGAGGGAGCCTTAGAACTGACCATTGTCCTGAGGCATCTTCCAGGCTTAGCTGCATGGACCACTGGCTGATCTTGGTACAGAGCTGTGGTTGTCATAAGCCTTCTGTTCCCAATATATGTCCTCAGGGTTCTTCTAGGGCATCTCCAGTTCGTCCTAGGCTTCCTGTGATAGAGACTGCTGTCAACAGTTAGCTCTGTCTGCCAGAGGGGCACTAGCAGCCCTGAACTCACTCTGCTCTCAGGCTGGGCTGTTCTTCACAGAGTCCTCACTGTGTGGTCAATTTCATTCTCGTCATTATAAGTTTCCCTGAGATACTGCTTCCTATTTCAAGGCCCAGCTCAAATGTCACTTTTTTTTCCCCATAGGCTTCCAACTTTAACAGAATAAATTACTCCGTAAAGTGCTATCTCTGCTCATAGTTATTTATCTGTAACTCTAGTGAAACAACACACAGGCGTCTAAAATGTGTCTGCCTTTATGCTTAAAGGGAGCTGTAAACTTCTTGAGAGGAAAGATTACATGTAACTCATTTCATCTGTTCATATATTTGCAAGGCCTTGCACCATGATTGGAACAATACATGTTTATTGACTTAAATTCCTTTAAAGGACAATAAGATGGAGATCAAAGACAGTACCACTCTTTTCCTAATTAATTATTTCAACAAATTTGTTGAGAACCTACTCACATATTAGATGCTGGCATGCCCTGAAGAGGCAATTATGAATAAGACACACATAATTCTTACCTCTAGGGAGCTTATAGTCTTCTCTACTTTCATGCCTTGGTCTCTCAGTTTAGTGATAAATCAATTATTGCTTCTGGTGGTGGTGAGCTGAGCCAGACCACTCCTTCTCACACACCCAGGACATGGAAAAGTGCTGCTGCTGGTGGTGGTAGAAGCAGCAGACAGCATGGCAGAATTGTGCCCTCCTGACTATACTCATGATTATTGTAGCATGTCCAACCATCATGTACTGTTTCCCACTTCTTCCCAAGCAGATGCTGGATAAGCATCTGGATAATGACTAGTTTGGTCTGGGAGCCTAGGCTTGATCTCCTGGAGTAGATACTCAGGATGGATGAGCCAGGAAATAAGGAGGGGGTCAAATCAGAGAAGCCAAGTCCATTTCAGATCCAAAGGACAAGCATGGGATGGACAGTGGGGGACAGTGTTCAAAGTTTAGAGGCAATATTGGACAGGAATAAAGCTGGGAATTATAGGAATGGAGCTGGAGGTTAAGAGTTAGGTAGTTGATGGAGCCAAGAATTTTGTGGTAAAGAAAGCTGAGATGTCCACATTTTTCCATTCTTTAATTTCTCAGCTTGCTGAAAGATACAGGACTGAGCTGTTTGGGGAGCGATGTCAGCCATATGGCTGAATAAGACATCACTCGTTTGTGGCCTTCCCCCAACAACAATTTGGCATCCATCCAGGGACAAAAGTGCCTTTGTGAGAGCTGTGGGATCCAGCCCCATAGGCCAAGGGGTCCAGGAAGGGTCTTGCCCACTCATGTGTCAGATAATAGGCAACTGGACCTTGGTCCTGGCTCTGGACCCTGCAATGACCTGTGAACTGGCTCCAGTCCCTCTTGGCTACAGTCCAGGAGCCCCTGGAAAACACTGTCTTGGTCATCCATGAGCAAGAGAGCCTTTGTGGAATTCAAAATTTCCAGTGGAGAAATCCTAGCACACCACTGAAACAAAAACATATGAGTTTGGATGCAATGGAGTGGGTAAGAGGAACAGTTTGACTTTACCTGCATCACCCCATCCCCAAGACAGCACTGCTTAGGGCCAAGACAGATCTTCTCAGCCTGTGATTTCTCCTGTGGGAGAAATGAGAGAGTGTGTGAATGAGCACCTGGATTCCCCATTGTGTGGGACACTCTCAAAGAGGCTCATTTCTCTCACCCATCCAGGGTACTGAGTTGTGAGCTGCATGACTGGGCAGGTGCAGGGGAAGACTGGGAGGGCACCAGATTGGACTCTGGGAGGGCATCAAAGGGACACAGATCCTCCTGTGTCACAGACTCCATCAAGAAGCTTGCCCATGAGCTGCTGGGGGCACCTTGCCAGCAGATCCCCCCAACTGGCCTATGGGCACCCCCAATGTTCTGTGTGCTTCATCCCCCACCCCCCGCCTACTGTGGTGGCTCCCTGTGCATGCTCCCACTGGCGGCAGCAAGCGTGAGCTTTGGCAAATGGCTAGTGAGCATGTACAGAAAATCGACCTGAATCTGCGGACCAGGGAGAACCTACAAACTTGAGTTTTAGGGCTACTTTTGTAAAAACAAAAAGGAGGCCATCAGTGCTCAGCCTGGTTTGTTGCAAAATCAAGAGAAGATATACAGGCATATCTTTTTTTTTAAACATCTTTATTGGAGTATAATTGCTTTACAATGGTGTGTTAGTTTCTGCTTTATAACAAAGTGAGTCAGCTATACATATACACATATCCCCATATCTCCTCCCTCTTGCGTCTCCCTCCCACCCTCCCTACCCCACCCCTCTAGGTGGACACAAAGCACTGAGCTGATCTCCCTGTGCTATGCGGCTGCTTCCCACTAGCTAGCTATTTTACGTTTGGTAGTGTATATATATCTTATTTTATTGTGCATTGCTTTACTGCACTTTGCAGGTTATTGTGTTCTTTACAAATTGAAGGTTTGTGGCAACCCTGTGTTGAGCAAGTCTATTGGTGCCATTTTTCCAACAACATTTGCTCACTTTGTGTCTCTGTGTCACATTTTGGTAATTCTCACAATATTTCAAACTTTTTCATTATAATTATATTTGTCATGGTAATCTGTGATCAGTGATCTTTGATGTTACTATTGTAATTGTTTTGGGGTGCCACAAACTGTGCCCATATAAGATAGTGAACTTAATCGATTGTTGAAATGACAACAAAGGATTTAGAATATTACATATATTACATAAACTTAGTTGATAAAGCAACGGCAGGGTTTGAGAGGATTGATTCCAATTTTAAAAGAAGTTCTATTGTGGGTAAAATGCTATCAAACAGCATTGTGTACTACAGAGAATCATTTGTAAAAGCAGGAATCGATGTGGCAAACTTCATTGCTGTCTTATTTTAGGAAATCGTCACAGCCACCCCACCCTTCAGCAACCACCCCCCTGACAAGTCAGCAGCCATCAACATCGAGGCAAGATCCTCCACCAGCAAAAAAAATTGCAACTTGCTGAAGTCTCAGATGATGGTTAGTATTTTTTGGCAATAAAGTATTTTTTAATTAAGATATGTACATTTTTTTAGACATAATGCTATTGGACACTTACTAGACTACAGTATAGTGTAGACATAACTTTTATATGCACTGGGAAACCAAACACTTCATATGACTTTCTTTATTGCGATATTCACTTTATTGTGGTGGTTTGGAACTGAACCTGCGATATCTTCAAGGTATGCCTATAAATTAGGAATTCTTCCACAAGAGGGAGCAAGAAGCATGGAGCAGGTATACCCATAGAAAGCCTCAGAATCACTAGCAGGGCTGGTGGAAGGTATTTCTTTCTCAAAGGAGGTTAATAAAGACTAAAGGAAGAGACTGTTACTTCAAATGAGAAGACGGCAACACAAAACTTCAAGGACATGAAAAAATCAAGGAAACAGGACATCACCAAAGGATTATAATTATTTTCCAGTAACTGATCTCAAAGACATGAAAATCTGTACTTTACATGATAAAAATTTCAAAATAGTTGTTTTTTTTTTTTTTTTTTTTTTTTTTATAAATTTATTTATTTATATTTATTTTTGGCTGTGTTGGGTCCTCGTTTCTGTGCGAGGGCCCTCTCCAGTTCCAGTTGCGGCGAGCGGGGGCCACTCTTCATCGCGGTGCGTGGGTCTCTCACCGCCGCGGCCCCTCCCGTTGCGGAGCACAGGCTCCAGACGCGCAGGCTCAGCAGCCGTGGCTCACGGGCCCAGTCGCTCCGCGGCATGTGGGATCCTCCCAAACCAGGGCTCGAACCCGCGTTCCCCGCGCCGGCAGGCAGATTCCCAACCACTGTGCCACCAGGGAAGCCCCAAAATAGTTGTTTTAAGGAAACTTAATGAGCTACAAGAAAATACAGTTCAAAAAAATCAGGAAAACAATACATAAACAAAATGAAAAGTTTAACAAAGAGACAGAAATCATAAAGAAGTGAATAAAAATTCTGTAGCTGAAGAATACAAGGAATGAAATGAAAAATGAAATGGAGAGCATCAACATCAGAATGGATCAAGCCAAAGGAAAAATCTGTGAGAAGATAGGAACTTTGAAGGTATCCAGTCAGAGAACAAAGGAAAAAGAATGAAAAAGAATGAAGGAAGCCTATGTGATTTATGGGATACCATGAAAAAAAATACTTTGTGAATTATTGGAGTTCCAATAGCAAGAGAGGGAGAGAAAGGGGCAGAAAGCTTATTTAAGGAAATAACAGCCGAGAACTTCTCAAATTTGGACAGAGATTTGGATATCCAAGTTTATGCATCTCATAGGTCACCAAACAAACTCAGCTTTAAGAAATTCTCTTCAAGACACATTATACTAAAACTGTTAAAATTTAAAGACAAAGGGAGAATCTTAAAAGCAGTAAGAGAAAAGAAGCTTGTAAATTACAAGGGAACCCCCATAAGGCTATCAGTGGATTTCTCAGTGTAAACCTTACATCAGAAGAGAGTGGGATGATATGTTCAAAGTGCTAAGAGAAAAAACACTGCCAACCAAGAATACTGTATCTGGCAAAGTTATATTTTAGAAATGAAGGAGAGATAATGACTTTCTCAGAAAAGCAAAAACTGAGAGAGTTCAACACTACTAAAAATACCTTACAAGAAATGCTGAAAGGAGTTCTTCCAGCAGAAATGTAAGGATGCTAATTAGTAACCTAAAAAATATACAACACACTCTTAAATGATATAAAAAATAAACTCAAAATAGATTAAAGACTTAAATGTAAGACCTGAAACCAAAAATCCTAGAAGAAAACAAAGGCAATAAGCTCTTTGACGTTAGTTTTAGCAATTTTTTTTTTTTTTTGCATGTCTCCACAGGCAAGTGTAAGAACAGCAAAAATAAACAAATGGGACTACATCAAGCTAAAAAGCTTTTGCACAGTGAAGGAAACCATCAATAAAATGAAAAGGCAACTGACTGAATGGGAGAAGATACTTGCAAATGATGTATCTGGTAAGGGGTTGATATCCAAAATATATAAAGAGCTCAGACAGCTCAATATCTAAAAAACAACCTGATTAAAAAATGGGCAGAGGAGCTGAAGAGATATTTTTCCAAAGAAGACATACAGATGGTTAACAAACCCATAAAAAGATGCTCAACATAACTAATCATCAGGGAAATGCAAATCAAAACCACAACGAGAACTCCCAACAAACAAAAGTCCAGGACCAGATGGCTTCATGGGTGAATTCTACCAAACACTTAAAAAAGAGTTAACATCTATCCTTCTCAAATTATTCCAAAAACTTGCAGAGGAAGGAATGCTTCCAGACTCATTTTACAAGGCCATCATCACCCAGATACCAAAACTAGACAAAGACACTACAAAAAAATAAAATTACAGGTCAACATCACTGATGGTCATAGATGCAAAAATTCTCAACAAAATACTAGCAAACTGAAGTCGACCATACATTAAAAGGATCATAAACCATGATCAAGTGGGGTTTATCCTAGGGATGCAAGGATGGTTTAATATTTGCAAATCAATAAATGTGATACACCACATTAACAAACTGAAGAATAAAAACCTTATGATTATCTCAATAGGTGCAGAAAAAGCTTTTGACAAAATTCAACATCCATTTATGATAAAAACTTTGAACAAAGTGGGTATAGAGAGAACATACCTCAACATAATAAAGGCCATATATGGCAAACCCACAGCTAACATCATACTCAAAGGTGAAAAGCTGAAAGCATTTCTTCTAAAATCAGGAACAAAACAAAGATTCCACTCTAGCCACTTTTATTCAACATTGTATTGGAAGTCCTAGTCACAGCAATCAGATGAGAAAAAGAAAGAAAGGGCATCCAAATTGGAAAGGAATAAATAAAACTGTCACTGTTTGCAGATGACATGATACTATACATAGAAAATCCTAAAGATGCCATCACAAAGATATTAGAACTCATCAAGGTATTCAGTAAAGTTGGTAAGATATGAAATTAATATACAGAAATCTGTTGCATTTCTATGCACTAACAACACTATCAGAAAGAGAAATTAAGAGAACAATCCCATTTACAATTGCATCAAAAAGAATAAAATACCTAGTAATAAATCTAACCAAGGAGGTAAAAGGCCTATACTCAAAAAAACTGTAAGACACTGATGAAAGAAATTGAAGATGACACAAAAAAATGGAAAGATAACCCATGCTCCTGGATTGGAAGAATTAATATTGTTAAAATTACCATACTACCCAAGGCAATCTACAGGTTCAATGTAATCCCTATCAAAATACCAGTGGCATTTTTCACAGAATTAGAACAAATAATTCTAAAATTTATATGGAAACATGAAAGGCCCTGAACAGACAAATATATCTTGAGGAAGAACAAAGCTGGAGGTATCACCCTCCTTGATTTCAGACTATACTACAAAGCTACAGTAATAGTAAGGAAACTATCAACAAAATGAAAAGGCAACCTGTGGAATGGGAGAAGATATTAGCAAATGATATATTTGATATGTATCTGAAATATATAAAAAACTCAACATCAAAAAAACAGACAATACAATTTTAAAAATGGGCAGAGGATCTGAATAAACATTTTTCAAAGAAGACATGCAGATGGCCAACAAACACATTTGGTGCAGCCGCTATGGGAAACTGTATGGAGATTCCTCAAAAAATTAAAAATATAACTACCACACAATCCAGCAATTCTACTCCTGGGTATTTATCTGCCAGAAAATGAAAACACTAATTTAAAAAATTATATAAGCTTCTATGTTCATTGTGGCATTATTTACAACAGCCTAGACATGGAAGCAACCTAAGTTCTCACTGATAGACGAATGGAAAAAGAAGATGTGGTATATATATATAACCATATGTCTATCAATGAGCAATATTCATATATAGGTATATACATATCTATATATACTCTGCCATAAAAAATATTGAAATCTTGCCATTTGTGACAACATGGTTGGACCTAGAGGGTATTATGCTAAGTGAAGTAAGACAAAGACAAATACCATATAATTTCACTCATATGTAGAATCTAAAAAACAACACAAATGAACAAACAAAGCAAAACAAAAAAGACTCATAGAGGGAGTTCCCTGGTGGCCTAGTGGTTAGGATTCTGGGCTTTCACCGCCGTGGCCCGGGTGCAATCCCTGGTTGGGGAACTGAGATCCCGCAAGCCATGTGGCATAGCCAAAAAAAAAAAAGACTCATAGATACAGAGAACAAACTGGTGGCTGCCAGAGGGAAGCGGGTGGGGAAGAGGGGTGAAGTAAGTGAAGGAGATTAATAGGTACAAACTTCCAGCTAGAAAATAAATAAATCATAGGGATATAATATACAACATAGGGAATATAGTCAATAATATTATAATAACTCTGTATGGTGACAGATGGTAACTAGGCTTATCATGGTAATCATTTAAACATCAAATCACTATGTTGTACACCTGAAACTAACATAATATTGTATGTCAATTATAATTCAATAAAAAAAAGAAAGTATAGAATATACTGGTAAAGGTAAGTTTATAGTTAAATTCAGAATACTCTAATACATGTAATACGGTGGTGTGTTAGCCACTTAAGTGTAGTGTAAAAGTTAAAGAACAAGAGTATTAAAAATAACTATAGGTACCTTAATTTGTTAACAAATACACAATACAAAAAGAGGTAATTGTGACATCAAAAACAAAAAAGAGGGAGGAGTAAAAGGGTGGAGCTTTTATATGTGATTGGAGTTAAGTTGCTATCAACTTAAAATGGATTGTTTTAGCTATAAGATGTTTTATGTAAGCCTCATGGTAACCCCAAAAGCAAAAAACCTTTAGTAGATTCACAAAAAATAAAGAGAGGGGAATCAGAGTATACCACCATGGAAAATTACCAATTCACAAAGTTAGGCAGAAAGAGAGGAAAAAGGGAACAATGGAACTACAGAACATCCAGAAAGCAATTAATAAGATGACATTAGTATGTCCTTAATTGTCAATAATTACTCTAAATGTAAATGGATTGAAATCAACAATCAAAAGGCAGAGGGGCTGGATGGATTAAAAAACAAGACCCAACTATATGCTGCCTATAAGAGACTCACTTCAGCCTTAAGGACACACATAGGCTCAAAGTGAAGAGATGGAAAAAAATATTTCATGCAAGTGGAAAAGAAAAGAGAGCAGGGGTATACTATACTTATATCAGACAAAATAGACTTTAAACCAAAAAGGGTAACAAGAGACAAGCACAGCCTCATTCACAGCCAGCAATCCATGCCACACAGTGAATGGCCAGAATTGCAGCCTAGTCAATTAACTTTCTTTTTCTGAAAACCTTTTGAAGAATATCTCATGGAAGTATTCCTGGCTCTCGTACTTCAGCCATCGGAAAGTTAAGAGTACCCCCAAACTCTTTTTTTGACCAAAGAGTGGTGTATAGAAATGGCTGCTCCTTCGAGGCTGGCATTCTACCACATGTGGATGACATGGATCAATCTGCCTTTGGGCCGGGGAGAGTTTCCCAGCTTCACCTGGAGCTTGACTCACCTTGTTGCCTTCTGTTGCCCTTTCTGTGGCATGTTTTCCGTTCTGCTAGATTGCCCTTCAGTGACTGAAAGACAGCTAGTCACCACTTAGGACTGTGCAGTCATGTAAGTCTTAGTACTCAGTGGGAGCCCCATGTGTCCTGATGTCTCTCCCCAAGTTCTGCACTTAACACTTGCCTTTGTGTTAGGAAACACAGAATTTTGAGTTCCTCTGAGGCATGAAATAAGATGTCTCATTAATAACCGGCTTTCCTGTCCTTGCTTTGCTGTCAGGAGAGAACTGGATAGTAAAACCTATGATTTATTTGGACTGGCTCCATTAAGAACTGACAGAGTGATGACTTAATTCCAGTAATGCTTTATTCTTACTCTGCATTTTGACAATTCCCTCTAGCTGTTCCTCTGCTGGAAGTGACTCTTAGTCACTAATTCTAAACTCACTCCAAGAGTATAAAACAGTACACGTCACCTAAAATTTCAGTGGAGTAACCTTTGTCACTATAAGATTTTGTAAGCCTTTCAAAGTCTTTCTCAAATTATTATCAGAAGATTGAAAAGTCCAGACAATTTACAGGTTCTCTTTTTGACTGACTGACTTGCCCTTACAGGTGTTTCAAAAGAACCCTGCAGTTGGTTGTACAGTGATGAATGTGTTGGTTAGTTCGTTCATCATGGGTTTATTGGGTGTCTGTTCTCTGTCATGCTCTGCTGTAGGTGTTGGTAATGGTTCAGTGAATAAAACAGAAACCTGCCCTCATTTAGTGATGGAAGATAGACAAAAAACAGAGGAAATGAAGTAATTGGTTATCTGAGCGTGAGAAGAGCTCATGAGAAGGAGAGAAATGAATTGGGGAAGGAGATGTAGCTTGCTGGTTTGATGGAGACAAGTAGGGAAAGCACTTCAGTTTTAAATATTGTTGTCTGGAAAGGCCTCACCGAGAAAGTGACATTAGAGCAAAGGTTCGAAGGAGAGAAAGGAGTGAGCCATCTGCATAATCGGGGGAAAAGTTGTCCCAGGCAGAGGGAGCAGTGGGGACAGGGGTCCTGAGGTAGGACGTGTCTGTTATATTCCTAACCAGGCTGATGATAACAGCACACAGACACAGTGCTTCCTGCATGCCCCACACTGTTCTGAAGGCTTTATATCCATTATCTCATTCAGTCTTCCGTATTTCCCCAGTCCCGATTTACAGATGAAGAAACTGAGGCACAAACAGCTTAAATAACTTGCCCAGGATTACTCAGCTAGAAAGTGGTGGAACCCAGACAGTCTGGCTCCAGAGTCTGTGTGCTCAACCACTCTGCTTTGCTGCCTGGTGTTTAATCATTTGGAGATGCAGAGGGCACTGCTCATCACACTGCCCTGTGCCCCTTTGCTTTCAGGAGGAAATATTTTCCTGATCTTAATATTGGCATTAGTTGTGCTTGTCCTGAGCCACTGGTTTATTTCAATCTACCGAACACTGTTCATCACTGTGATGATTACTGATCATGATTTTATGTCGGCCAGTGAATACTTAGCACTCTTATTTCTTTTTCTTTCTTACTTCATGTTGTTATATTTTGTCTATCATTGTAAACTCCCTTACATCCCTTTAGATATAGGGAATGATGAATGAATAGAAGTACATTTAAAAAGAAGACTCAGAGTCCTTAGAGGTTTGGAACTAGGTGGCAAGCAGCCCTGGCTCTGGGAAAAGCCACCCTCCAACTTGGCCTTGCGTGACTAGGATTCCCATTTCTCCGTTCTCCTGGCTACGGCCCTTCTCCTTTTGCTCATACTCGGGGCTCCCGCAGGAACTGACAGAGAGGAATAGAAGCAGGCTGCCTACTACAGTCCATGTGGCAGTTAGGAGCATGGACTGAGATCAGACAAACAGTTCATACCCTGACCATCACCTCTCTGGAGTCTGAGGCCTCACACCTTCATCTGTAAAATGAAGGTCAAAATAGCGCCTACCTCCTAGAGTCGTGAGGATTAAGTTGGATAATGTTCACAAAGTACACAGCACAGAGCTGATGCGTATAAACACTATGGAAATCTTAGCTGTTGTTATCATTAGTTACTCTTCTTTAACAACAAACAGAGCAAACTACTGTCTTTAAAAACCAACAAAAACCCCTGGGCTTCTTTGAAATCTGGGTCTCCACATTATCCTGCCAGATGCCCTGTGGGGCTTCTCTGTGGTACTGATCCCTCACATCTTGGCTCCCAAAATGGATATGGCCTATTGGAAACAGAATAAAACAGGTATGAATAGTGAATAAGACCAACGAGCACAGCCAGGTTCCAACTTACTAAAAGACTCAGTCGCGCTAAAGATAGGGTTTCTCAGAGATGCTGTGAGAGAGGGGACAAGTACCTCTGCTTTGTCAGCCTGTCCTCCTCCCGCAACACCTTCTAATTGCTCAAGAATAGTCTAGGCTTCTTACAAAATTGGCATGGACTTTTTTTTTTTTCCATTTAAAAAAAATATTTTCTGTTCTTTATTATCTTTATTCTCCTCCTGCTATACCCATTATGTATAGGTCACAGCATTTTTCATTGTTCCACAATTATTGATTACTCTGTTCTGTTGATTTCTTTCCTGCCCATTTTCTCTTTTCTTTTGAGATGTAAAGGTTTCTCTTGATATGTCTTCAAGCTCACAGATATTTCTCCTCAGCCAGCTCTTTGACTGCTGGCACAAGGTGGCCATCCCTGGTTTCACATCAACATGATCTCAGGCACAAACCTCCTTGTTTTTCCATTTTGTCTTTAAGTTACTTGTTGAAACAACCGGCCCGCCATCCCCGTGACTGTCACGGCTTCGGCCACTGGGGCACCTCCAGAGCCGGCAGCCTCAGTGAGGTCGCCCTCCCCTCAGGCTCCGGGGCAGTTCCGTGACGGGGGAGGGCGGCATTGACTTTTTAAGGATTACTTCAAGTTATGCAAGAAGAAAATGATCCTGCAAAAGAAGCTCACAAAGTTCAGCTAAATATGTTTTAATGAATTGTGTTAGAATGAAAGAAAGGCTTTTTCAAAAAGCTTATATGTTTAATAATTTTTTTTCATTCTGTAAGAATGTTGAACCCTGACCTTGGAGTGGAATGGCCCGGTACTGTGGAAAAAACATGTGCGTTGAACCCGACTCTCAGGTCTGCATTTGGAGGCTGTGGGAAGTTCCATCAAGGCCACGGGATCCTCATCCGTACAATGGGAATAACACCTACCTCACAAGGCTGTTGAGAGGATTAAGTGACATGGCTCTAGGAACGTTCCTGGCAGGTAACAGATTTTCAACGATGTTAATTTGATTTTTTGAAGCTTTTTCTTCAGTTATTTTACTTTCTGCTACATCATTAGAACTGCTTAATTATTCAGGATGTTTTACATCCAGTTTATGGATTATCAAAGCCCTTTGCTAATAAGTCTGTCTCCTGCTGACTTTTATTTATTTATTTATTTATTTTTAACATCTTTATTGGAGTATAATTGCTTTACAATGGTGTGTTAGTTTCTGCTGTATAACAAAGTGAATGAGCTATACATAAACATATATCCCCATATCCCCCCCCTTCTTGCGTCTCCCTCCCACCCTCCCTATCCCACCCCTCTAGGTGGACACAAAGCACTGAGCTAATCTCCCTGTGCTATGCGGCTGCTTCCCACTAGCTATCTATTTTACATTTGGTAGTGTATATATGTCCATGCCACTCTCTCACTTCGTCCCAGCTTACCCTTCCCCTCCCCGTGTCCTCAAGTCAATTCTCTACGTCTGCATCTTTATTCCTCCTGCTGACTTTTAAAATTGCAGTGTAACTGCCTATCAGCCTGTCAATTATGAGAAATAGCAGATGATTCAACATCAATGTTGCTGAATGCCTTGGTAAAATGGTTTTGTGAAAAAGTTTGAAGCTATAGTTAAAAGGGAGCTTTATTTGTTTATCTATGGACAGATTTTACAAGTTGATAGTTTTCTCATTTTTAAGATTTATTTTTTCTATTTTGTGCAATTATCACAAAAATGTGAAGGTCAGAATAAAATCATTCATTATTCTATTGCCCAGAAATAACCACTATTAACTTTTAATTTTTTTCCTTTTTATATTCATAGTTATTTATATGACTTTTTCCACCTAAAAGTCTATCATAAGTACTCTACCATATTGCTAACATTTAAATTACTTTCATACTGGTTATACTGCGACCTACATAATCATTTTTCCTAATTTAGACGTTAACATTCTTCGAAACTTCTCTGCAAGAAATGTTTGGGTGTAAGCCTTTGTCTGCATTCCTGATTAGTGCCTGAGGATACATTTCTAGAAGCAAAATTATTGGATCAATATCAGTTCAATATTCTGTGTAACATATCCTCCAAACTTAAGACCTAGTCACTTAAAACTTAAAACAGCAATCATTCATTTGCTTGCAATTTGGGGACAATTTGTCTTTGCTCCACATGTTAGCTGGCTGGGGTGGCTTGACTGGGGCTAGAGGATCCACTTCCAAGGTAACTTTCACATGACCGACAAGTTGGTGCTGGCAGTTGGCTGGGGCCTCAGTTCCCCTCCAAGGTGGGCATCTCCACTGGGTTCAGAGAGGGAGGAGGTGGAAGCTGCCAGTCCTCTTAAAGGTTAGGCCTGGAACTGGCACAGAGTCTCCTCCACCATGCTCTCTCGGTCAAAGCAGTCACAGGTCAGATTCCAGAGCGGGGGGAAGTGACAAGGAATTTGTGGCCATATTTAATCTACCATAGTCAAAGAGCATATTGTTGAAGGATCTTTATACACATCACCAAATCACTTTCCAGAAAGGTGCTGATATGCAGTTCTACCAGCAGTTCGTGAGAATGCACACTTGCCAACATTAAATATTAAAAAGTTAAAAATCTCTACTTATTCAGCATATGAAATGTGGGATATCATTGTTTTACTTTGAATTTACTTCATTATTCGTGAGCTTCCATATGTTTGATAAAAATTTATATTTCTTCCTTTGTGAACTGTCTGCTCATTTTGGGGGCAATTTGTTTATGTGTTAAACAAACTTATAGAATTACATGAGTTTATTACTGACATTAAGAATGGGCCATACTTGTTGTAAATATTCCTTTCATTTCTCTCAGTTAAAAATCAAAAGCCTTTCCCTGTTATTTGAGAAAAAACTTAGACAAAACTACTTTCTATTAAATTCACATGATTTTCATAAGAGTGGCAGCCATACACTGGTCTCAAAATATTGATATATATTATAATAAAATATTTTGAATAAATGTCAGTTTTACTCACCTAACATGTCAAGAGAAACCCAGGAAATAATCTGATTTATTAATTATCTTCATTTTGGAGGGACTGAACCAAAAAAGAGTTTAGATATCTTTACTGGAACAGAAATGGAGGAACAAAATTGTGTCATGATACCTTAATTTTCTCTTTATCCCTTTAGCTCTCTGGTAGGCAAGCCCCTTAACCTCTCTGAGCCTCAACTTTCTTTTTTTTTTTAATAAATGGAGAGGTATCTTTATTTATTTATTTTTGGCTGTGTTTGGTCTCCGTTTCTGTGCGAGGGCTTTCTCTAGTTGCGGCAAGCGGGGGCCACTCTTCATCGCGGTGCGCGGGCCTTTCACTATTGCGGCCTCTCTTGTTGCGGAGCACAGGCTCCAGACGCGCAGGCTCAGCAATTGTGGCTCACGGGCCTAGTTGCTCCGCGGCACGTGGGATCCTCCCAGACCAGGGCTCGAACCCGTGTCCCCTGCATTAGCAGACAGATTCTCAACCACTGTGCCACCAGGGAAGCCCTCAACTTTCTTAACTGTAAAATGCAGATAATAGCAGGTATGCTCTGAGGCTTAGAGAAGATGTTTTTAAGGGGCCTAGCACAGGCAGGGCCTGGTCTGTGGTGGGCACCGTCAATTGTTTGCCTCTTATGTTCTGCCTTGTGAATCAAGAAAGACCTTGCTAGGCCTGAATCTCAGAGTAAGTTCTCTGAATGGCTTTCCAGGCCAGGACTTGGATTGTGTGAATGCCATTATTCAGCTCACCTCTGTCCATTAGTCATGGGTAGGTGTTACTACACAGTGTGTTACACTGTGGTGCAAATCAGGTGCTTTGTTCCAAATAGCACATCACGATTGTCAGGCCACAGCTGGAGCAAATGTCTGTGTTGTCGTATGGTATACTCCTTGAGAATGACCCTTGGGGGAGCTTCTCAGAGCAATCTGGTGTCCAGTCTTAACACTCTGAGAGTTCCATGCTAGTATTATGACTAATAATACCTTTTACTTGTATGGCACTAGATAGTTTTCACAGGACCTTCATGTGTTTTGTCTCCTTTGATCTTCATAGCCATCCTGGGAGGCCTGGAGGTCAAGGAATATTATTTCCCTTATATGCGTAAGAAAGTCAAGGCTTGGAGGCATTATGACTTGCCCAAAGTTACAAAGCTAGTAGGTGCCAGACCCAGTACCAGAGGGCTCCCACAGGCCTCATCCAGAATTTTTCTATTGGATCATATGCTGCCTAACTCCACCACCAAGGACATTACAGCAGGTGACCCTAGGATGAGGAGATGTATAGGATGGATTTTTTTTTTCTGTCTTCCATTAAAATGGGTGGGTGAGTGTGGTAGTCAATATGGACGCTGGAGTCATTATCTACATTTGGATCCTGGTTCCATCTCTTGTTAGTTGTGTGTCCTTGAGGAAATTATTTAACCTCTCTGTACCTCAGTTTCTTCGTATATACAATGAGAATACTGGTACCTACCTTATTGGACTGTTGGGGGTTTAAATGAGACCATCTATGAGAAACGCTAGCACAGTGCCTGGCATCTAAGTAAACACTAAATAAAGCCCCTGTTCTTACTTGGTGTGATCTGAGAAACTGAAAGCTTACTTCCCTTTAAAACGTCGCTGAGCCTTGGACTTCAGGCATTGGTTTCAGGAAGCCTCTGTTTGTAAGAGAGCCATCGTCCGTCCACGGGAGAGGCAGCTGTCCGCACTACGCACTACGCTGCACTGCACTGAGTGTCTTCCACCACGTTATCACAGTTTATCAGATTGGCCCTGAGGGGGATGGAGCACAGGACAGGTAAACATTGATTGTTTAAAAAAAAAAAAAAAAAAAAAAGCACCCATTAACCACTTTTAACATTTTGGTGTATTCCTTGCCCACCTTATACAACCTTTAAAAAATTTGAATTGAAGGAAAGTAGAATATGCTACCCCCAAATATGCCATTTTGGTGTATCGATTACTTTGGATTAAAGTTACCTAAGAAACAGCTGGTGCAAGAACACTCTGACCCTCCCTTGTACCCCTGAAAGCAGGAAATAAATCTCCTATGTGAAAGGAACCCTCCCGGTACCAGGAGGCTAGAAGGCATCCTTATCACCAGAGACGGGGAATTTAGGGCTGAGAAGGCCATATAAACAAACCTTGTTACTTCTTCGCTAATTTACTACCCCAAGCCCAAACTCCTTTATCTTGTCAATTCTTTACAAATTTATTGTTTCCTTGTCAAGCAGGTATAAAAGCTGCCTGCTTTGGTCACTTCTTTGAGTCTTATATATTTTATTGGGCTCCTGTACTTATGAAATTCAATTTGTTTTTCTCCTGTTAATCTGTCTTATGTCAATTTAATTATTAGGCCAGGCAAAGAAACTAGAAGGGAAGAAGGGAAAAGTTTTCTGCCCCTGCAGAATCATATTGTATAAAGACTTTTTGTGATTTGCTTTCTTCACTTCATACTTACATTGTCTTTCCATCTCCTTAGTAATCCTGAAAAACCAGCTTTCATGGTTGCATTGGATTCCATAGGTGGAGACACTGTTATTTATTACCAATTTGGTATGTGAGATAGTTTTATTTTTATATTATAAATAATGCTACAGTAAACATCCTTTTACACATATTTTTGAGATCTTCTCTGATTATATACTTAAAATAAATTCCTAGAAGTGGGATTGTTAAGTCAAAGGTTATATGCATTTTGAGGAATACTGCCAAACTGCTCACTAGAAAGTTGTATAAATTTACTACTCCCACCAACAGTGTATCAGTGATGAAATCATTCAAGGCCTTCCACATTTTTCCTGACTTTTCTTTCCACCTAAATTATTCCAAATATATTCCTGTATAAAGCCTTTACTTCAGATCTGCCCTCAGTTACAGCTACATTGTTTTGATTTCAAACATCTTTCCATGGGTACCATCTGAGGGCCTTTCCCATGCCTTTCTGGAAATGTCTTCGTCCTCTTCATCCATCTCTGAATCATATGTCCTTAACTCAAATCCCCACCCATCTGCAAAGCCTTTCCTGATTGTCGAATTTAGTAAACTACCCTCCCTTCTCTGAAGTCCTTCCATCCTCTATTGTCTGTGCCACTTGTATGTCAGTTGTCACATGCTGCCTAATCTTGTGAATTGTTTTTTTTTTTTTATGTATGCTTGCGTTGTTTCCTGAAGGACTCTTATAGTACAAAATTACACTTAAAAATGCCTTATATTACCCATTACATACACAAATGTAGCTTTGTATATGTAATTATATTGTAATGCCTATAATGTATATAATAATATATAGTATAAAACTCCAGCGAGCGATCATAGTGAAAACTTAAGTCACCTTTTGGGTAACTGTCCCACCAGATCAAATCCTCCCCATTGTTTCAGTCACCAACAAAAAGCAGGTATCCCTGTCGGGCCTGTCCCAGACATCTGGGAGGCTCGGACAGCAGCCTCTTTGAATTTAAACTTCCTTTGTACTATGCTTACCTAATTAAAAATGATAGGAACTCTTTTAAATCATAAAATTATGGTAAGAACAATCTGTTTAATGTCTAGAATCAGGAATCAAAGTCAATTTGACAAAGGATATATGCATATTGCAACAAAAAACCTTTAACCTGAATGATATAGGAAGTCTAGATACTGTTAGTGGTCAGAAATGATAGCTCTTTCAAGAAATACCAAGATTGAAAACATCTTAATTAAGTCACATTATATAAATAATTAGTTACATAATACGAACATACCACAAGAATCTGAAAATTCTATAATTTCATGTTGCATTTAGATATAATGAATATCATTATATCATAACTAGATCATCATAACTAGATCACTAATGATCTAGTTAACTTTCCTGGCAATCTTAGAAGACAAGGTATATGAGAAAATAGTTAAAACTGATATTCGTAATACTTCATAGAGTCCATCCTCCTGCTGGAGTAGCATGACCATACTTTCAGAGAGGCATTAATTGTACAAATCAAGAATCAGAGACCTGAGGAGATTAAAACCTTGGTTAAAGCCATACAACCATAAGTGAGGTTCCCAGGTCTCAACCCAGGTCTGCCTGCTCTTAGTCTAGTTTACACTCAAGAATTTCTTTGCCTTTTAATTTGCTTTATTTTCCTCAAAGCACTTACCAGCCTCTGATAACAGCCTCTGATAATATTATATATTTACTTGCTAACACTCTCATGTAAGCTCTGCAAGGACAGGAGTAAAAATTCCTAATAAAAGTTGCTCTGGGGGACTTCCCTAGTGGCGCAGTGGATAAGAATCTGCCTGCCAATGCAGGGGACACGGGTTCAAGCCGTGATCCAGGAAGATCCCAAATGCTGCGGAGCAACTAAGCCCGTGCACCATAACTACTGAGCCTGCGCCCTAGAGCCCACGAGCCACAACTACTGAGCCCACGTGCCACAACTACTGAAGCCCGTGCGCCTACAGCCCGTGCTCAGCAACAAAGAGAAGCCACTGCAATGACAAGCCTGTGCACTGCAGCAAAGAGTAGCCCCCTATCACTGCAACTAGAGAAAAGCCCACAAGCAGCAACGAAGACCCAATGCAGCCAAAACTAACTAACTAACTAACTAACTAAATAATTGCTCTGTTCCCTGCTATATACCAGACCTAGAGCAATGGCTGGCATCTAGAAGACAATCAATAAATATTTGTAAAATGTATACAAATTAAAAAATAAATCCATGTAATTTCGAGTTTGAATTGATAGCAGTAAGATTGGCTTCTATGGCAGCAGTCTGAATGGCCTGATTCCTAGATCTGAGTTCTTCATTCATTCATCCATTCACTCTGCTTTGATTTTCTTCACATACCTTATCACACCTGAAACTTTAATATACACTTATTTATTGTCTCCTTCCTTTATTTTAATATAAGCTCCAAGAAGGAAGGGGTCTTGCCTGCCTTGTAAAGTGCTATATCTCCACATAGAAAAACAGTATCTGGCACATAACAGGTGTTTGAGAAATATCCCTTATCATGAATTAATAAGTGTGTTCATGTAAGAAACATTTGTTGAGCACCTACTACATGGCTGGAAAAATTTATCTTTAGTTTCATGAGGGAGGAAGACAAGTCAACAGGGAATTTTGACACAGGTAAGGTTTACTGTAGAAGAAGGAAACACAGAGAGACCCCTAACCTGACTATGATGGGTCACAGAGAACTTTCCAGGTAGGATTTATCCTGAATCAAGCTTGAAGGGTGACAGCATATGCAAAGGCACTGGGCCAAGTGAGAATATGGCAAAGTGTTGGACGTGCAAATATTTTGATATGAGACTGGGAGTTAGGGTTGGAGAAGGGGCCAGAGAAAGCTGGAAAGCCAAGGAGCTTGTATGATATGCTGGGATGTTGGACTTTATTCTGAGGTCAATGGAAGATTTTAAGCAGGAATTTGACATGAGCAGATTCTCTTTATTATCTCACTGTAAGCTTGAGAGGAAAGACAAGGCAGCAAAATCGATCCTCACATCAGCCCCACAAAGTCATCAAGATGTAGGTTTGACACGACAACTGAGCTCTTCAGTTTGTCAAGCACAGGCATGAGATGGGACTGTACAGCCCAATCAGCCTCCTGCCTGGTTGGTGAAGAAAGCTGGTTATGGGCTCAGCCTTCCATGAGTGGGAGGCCGGGGTGTGCCAGGGCTCCATGAAGATGGTCTAATTCCAGTACAGCTCCTGGTGACAGTTTATGGCTATTTTCAAAGTGCCTGCCAGGAGATTTCTCACTAGTGTAAAACTTAGGATTAAGTAGAAGTCTAAAAATCTTGATAAGCTAGTTATTAATACTCTAACTCTAGAGTGCCAGTGCCCTAAGACCTCAGCTTTTATCAGAACCTCATGCCAGCCCAGGAATGCAGGAAATCACCCTGTTGTCCTGTCTGTCCTGTAGCTTGGAACAGGGCGGGAGTCGACTACTAGCACTGGTTCCCCATACCATGAGATCAAAAAGTCATCTCCGCATTTGAGAGAGATACGGAGTGTGTTCATGGGGGTAGTGGCTCAGCAAATCAGGTTTACTGGAGTCATGGGGCAGGTGGAGCAGGCTGGTCTCACTGCCTTCCCAACTTGCCCCTGATATGCCAGCCCACCGGCTCTCATGGGTAAGCTCTCGACAGCCACCCAGCATATGCCACAGTCCTGCACTCTTGCCTTCCTCCATCCGTGTCGTGTGAAAGGACTCTTTTTAATAAATGAGCAAGTGTCCTAAGCGACATTATCCAGAGATTGTCCTTTCCATCCTCAAATCCTGTGACTGGGATCACTCAACAGCACTGTGATGTATTATTTTCAGTGAGGTGCCTTTCTTAACTGTCCAAATGCTGCCTTGTTTGGCCCCTAAGTCAATAAAGTGTGTTAAAAGTTTGTTAAAAAAAAAAAAAGTTGGTGACCTGTGGCCTTTTGGAAAGGCCACAGGTCACCAACTCCATGAAGTGGCGAATTGGTCCTTGTTTTGGAAAATCCTCCAGGTATTTATCCAGAAATATATGTTCATGAAATTCTGAAACATCATCATCAAAACCTGCTTCATTGTTAATTGGGAACTCCCACAATTACCCCTCTTTTGTCCACTGGATTATCTCTTCAAAACCATTCTGAAAGTGTTGGTCAATGACTGCCGCTAACTGCTTAGCAAATTTTTTTTTCATTTTGAAAAAACTATTTACTTTTTTCCAAATACATGTTTTACAGGCCACTATGGGTCAGAAACATTCTATAAAAGAAAGCATTTTGATAGACATTGGAAATAATTTTAATAGAAGAAAAAGCTCATATTTATCTAGATGTGGCTATGTTACACAGGAAGATTTCAGCATCCAAAGTGCAAAGACAAAATGACTGCGGCTTTTCTTGCCACTCAAAATATAGACAATCTTCCCTTATAGTCTACTCTTAATTGTTAGTTGGGTGCCAAATAGACGGTACACTGACCTTTAGAAGCAGGGCTTCTAAATGGACAAGGGGGTGGGGGGTGTCAAGCATCAGAATGAATTCAACTTAGGAATAACCTGGCTTTGACCCCAACCAAAGCCAAAGTCCAGCCAGAGGCCCATTAGAAATAAATATAAATTTTAGTATCACTTTTACAGGGTTGTGCCACTTAACACTATTAAACCTAATCAATCCAAATTAAAGCTAAGCACACTCCCATTATTAGTTCAGTCCTCACCGTATAGGAAGATAAAATCTCTCCTTTCCCCACTTTAATCATGCATACAATTTTAAGTAATAATACAAATATTACATTTAATACTTGGAGAGTTTTTAAAATAATAAGGTGCGTAAGCAGAAAGTCAAAGTGATAATATGAATTAACTTTGACTGAATCTACAGTTTCTTGAGACCCTATGCCAATCTGTGTCAGCAAAGCCTACTTCCACCTGCGTGTAATAGGGAGATAGATAATAGGGGGCCTGTGAATGTACGTTGGGATAGAGGGATCTGTGCCTCTGGAGGAAAACTCCCAGCCTAGTGAGAGAAAATGCTTGGTGAGGAGAGTGTCCGTTTACCCAGCTCACCTGTAGTTGGCCCTATGTATGAAAAGTATGATGTTAACTATATACCTACAGTAATCAAGGCTGGATGGTATTAAACAGACACACATAAATATGTCCAACTTTTTAAAAAAAAAATTGAGGTCAAATTCCTATAACATAAAATTAACATTTTAAAGTGACATTTAGTGCATTCACAATGTTTTGCAACCACTGTCTCTATCTAGTTCCAAAACATTTTTATCACCCCAGAGGAAACCCTGTACCTATTAAGCAGTTGCTCTCAATTTCTCCTCTCCGCTGCTCCTGGGCACTACCAATCTGCATTCCCACTCTATGAATTTACCTTTTCAGGGTATTTCATATAAATGGAATCACTCAATATGTAACCTCTTGTGTCTGCCTTCTTTCACTTATATAATGTTTAGAGGTTCATCCACCTTGTAGCATGTATCAGTACTTCATTCCTTTTTATGGCTAAATAATATTCCATTATATATATACGTATATATATGTGTATATATACATATATATACACATATATATACGTATATATATACACACACACACACACACATATATATATATATATATATATATATATATATATATGCTAAAAGTAGTGATAATACCAAATGCTAGAGAGAATGCCGAGAAACTGGATTCCTCATATATTGCTGGTGGGAATGGCATAGCCACTCTGGAAAGATAGCTTGGCAGTTTTTTATAAAACTGAACATGCACTTACCATAATGACCCAGCAATTGCACTCTTGGGCATTTATCCCAAATAAAGGAAAACTTAACGTTCACACAAACATCTATACATGAATGTTTATAGCAGCTTTATTAGTAATACCTCCAAACTGGAAACCAACTCTGGTACATTCATACCTTGGAATACTACTCAGGGATAAAAAGTAATGAACTATTGATACACACAACAACCTGGATGGATCTCAAGGGCATTATGCTGAAAAAAGTCAACATCAAGAGGTTCTATACTTTAAAACCTTTAAAGGTTTTATACATACTTTATAATTTCATTTGCATAACATTCTCAAAATGGTAAACTATAGCTGGAGAGCAGATTACTGGTTGCCATGGGGCAGGGATAGATGTCGGGGGGATGTGAAGATAAATGGAGAGTATGAGCAGGATCCTTTGTGATGATGGAACAGCTCTGTATCTTGACTGTGGCTTCATAAATGTATATACATGGAATTGCATATGCATATAGTGCATAGAAACACATACAAATGAGTGCATGTAAAAATTGATGAACATTGAACACGGTCTGTAGTCTAGTTAAGAGTATTGTACCAATGTCAGTTTCCTGTTTTGATCTTGTGTTCAACATGTTGCCACTGGGGGAAGCTGGATGAAGTGTATTATAAATGTTTTAAAATAAAAAGTTTAAAAGAACCCCTAGGTAGTGAGTAAAAATGCTTATAAAAACATAGAAGTATCTATATTTTATTAATAACTTGAAAAAAGGCAACAATAACTTTGAACATAAGAACAGAAGTGTGATTTTAGGCCTTGATGAACATTCTAGGTGAGTTAGAGGGAGTCCTTGCCCTCTAGGTGCTTACAGGCAGTGGGGAAGATAGTTCAGTGAATGGCACATTGTCTACTGGGAGGTGGGCATGTAAACAACCATATATAATCTCTGAGTCAAATAAATTGAATAATTACAAGCAAAGTGTGGCAGGAATTGAGAGGAAGGAGATTTTAAAGTGGTCTGAGGAGCTGGGTGGAAATTTATTGGAGGAGGTGATTTCTGAAGTGAAGCTTGAAGGATGGATCTGATTCTGAAGGTACAGAAGAGAGTAAGGAAGGTTTTTTTTTTTTTATGTATATCCTAGACTTTTTGGTTAGTATTTTCTTATTCAAACTTCTACTTTTTCTCCAAACATATTCTTTCATGCCTTTAGCCTATGAAACTAGATGTGTTTATATATGGTAAAAATTCAACATGGGGACTAGCTAGAGATGTTCTTTTTTTGAAGCCCAAAGAGCATTTAGAGTGACTTTGTAGTTCTTCAAAGAGAAATACTTTGAGAGAGAACTTGAAGTCCTGGGTTCTATTGCCATTTGCCTGGAGGTACCAACCTGCAGTCATGTAGCTGGGAACCCTGCTAAAATAAAAGAGTATTTCTTCCACCCTCATAGCTTTTTCTTTTTCTTTTTTTTAGATCAGGAAGAACTTGAAAAATGAATTGAAATTGAAAGCTAAGTACTGCTGACAATAAAGAATATTGCCCCAGATAGGGACACAACAAATCAATTGCAGTTAATAGAGTTTTGATTATATATATATATATATATATATATATATATATATATATATATATATATGTATATTATGTGTGTGTGTGTTTACTTAAATTCAAGCTCCAGCCCAGAGGAGCCAAATTCCAAAGGAAAGCTAAATGCCAGATACAAATAGGCCTGGAGCACAGGCAGTTTATTTCATCACTTATTGAAATGAGGGATTTACATTTTACTTGGGCCGACCTTATCTTATTGGCAAGTGTTAACTGTATTATTTTCCTAGTGAAGTTTTACTCTATTTTGGCAGATACGAATTTTTACTTTAGGATAAGATTGAAAGAGCCCTTTAAACTATCTGTAGAGAAAAGATGCCCTTACAGAGCCAACCATTAGAGTGCACATGCAATTATAGAAAGAACCCTGGATGTTTGGCTGAAATGAGCCCTGAAGATGACCTTATTCAATAGCTTTATTTCACAGGTGAGGAAACTGAGACCAGAAGAAAATGCTCCTTCTTCCTCAGAGAATAACTGGTTTTCAAGGTATTCATTCATTCGTTTGTTCAGTACCTTCTGAGCACCTAAGAGCCACATATTGTTCTGGGTGTTGGGGATATAGAGACCTGCACCAGGGAGCTTACCTAAGTGTGTTTGTGAAGGAGGGACTAGATAATTTTTAAAAAGTAAACAAATGAACTGCCCATTTCATCACAGAGTTAGGTGTTGTAAAGAAAAGAAGTCCAAGGAGAGGGACTTTCTGATGGGGGTGGGAGGAGCTCAGGGAGGGCCTTTTTGAGGAGATGACATTTAAGCTGAGGCTTGAATGATGAGAAGGAGCCATCTGTGTTAAGGCATTGGGGGAGATTGTTACAGATTAGAGGAATTGCCGAGGCCCTGAGGCAGGAAGGCAGGTTCAAAGAGTCCAAAGCAGACCAGTGTATAGGGAAGGAGATGTGCTGTTAGGTGAAGAGATTGAGGGCTGGACCCTTCAGGCCTTGTGGGTCTAGGGGGAGACTTTTGAGGCCATTGAGGGTTTAAACACAGGAGTTGCGGGAGCTGATTTATATTTTAAAAATACTTTGTTGAGTGTGATATGGAATGGTAGAGAGGCAAGAGCAGAGGTAGGGAGGCTAGCACTGCAGGTCAGACCAGGCAAGAAAGTTCTGGCCCAACTAGATGGTGTTGGCAGAGGTGAGCAAGAGAAGTGAATGGATTTAGGATATATATTTGGAGACAGAACCCTTCGGACTGCAGTTCCTTTGGATGTGGGTTTGAGGACAAACGAGAAGGACTCAGAAGAACTGAGGTTTTTGGCTTGAGCAACTGGGTAGGACTGTCTCCTAAGATGGGCAAGTCTGGGGAGGAGCAGGTTGGGAACAGTGCGGGTGGGGTGAGAAATCATTTATCAGAAAAAAGTCAGTAGGTATTGAGATCGAGACAAACAGGAGTAGATCCATTTTGGCAGAGCAGTTAATAAAGACCTCACTCAGAAGTTGACATTTAAGGTGAGATATGAAAGGTACAAAGAGCCAGCAGAGAGAACATTCCAGACAGAGGGAACCATAGGTGCACAGGCACAAAGGGAGGAAATGGCAAGTCAGAGGTAAGCAACAGGAACTATTGTGGCTGCAGGGTGGGGAGTGAGGTAATCAAAAGAGTGTTTTCTGTCTTTCATATTGCTCAGGGACAAGTTTAACACGGTAACTTAGATGTGCAAAAAGAAATATCGCTTTTTCTCTCTCTAGAGCTGACCTGATTTTTCTCACAGCTGCCACCCTGAATGGGAGGTGAGACTGAAAGAAGGGACCAGAAATTTAAACCTGCCAGTTTGTGGTATATTCATCACTTTCAGATGACTCCATTGTCTTTGCAACGTGGCAGGGAAGAGAGGCCCCAGGTCCACACACCAGTTGTCTGCTGCCCTCTGGCTCCTCCTGTCTCCATCTTGACAGGTGGAGCCAGAGCTCTGGTCTTGCCCTTGTCCATCCAGTCAGGTGATGGGGTTGGGGGCACTTTGCTTACCTGTCTCTGGAGAACTCTCAGTCTGTTCTCTGGGCTCAGTTGGTCCAGAAGTCTTTCCTGCAGACTCACCCTACTTCCATTTTCTCTGATGCCACAGTTTCTTCTCCCTAAGGTCTGAGGACGCCTGTGATTCCCAATTTAAAGCACTTCAGAGTGACCTCATCATTGCTCTGTGGTACCTTTGCCATCAGCGACATCATCTTCTCACACCCTTCATGAGATAGGCAGAAACCTCTAAATTTCTTCTGTGCCACAAGGAAGGCTCTGGGTAATTGATGCTCTCATTACCTAACCGGGCTGGGCTGCCATTTTCACTTTGTTGCATCATTCATTGTTGGTGCCTTATGTGGTGACATCTTCCCAGAATTGTGAGTGGGAAGTGGTTGAGGCTTCTCTACTTTTGGCTTTCTTCTTGACTCTTTACTGTCTGATACCAGCCGCTCAGATCTTATGGTCTGGGGAGGTGTGGTGGTGATCCCTAGCACATATGCCTCTGACAATTTGCTTCCCCTACCTCTCTTCTCTTTCAAGTAAATTCTCTGAGCTGGAAGGAGTAGGTGTCCTTCTTCCTTATGGTGGTTGTGAAACGTGTCTGCAAATTCCTTGATGCTCTTTTCATCAAGAGGTGGAGTCTATGTCACTTCTTGTGAACATGGGTGGACATTTGTGACTTGCTTAATGAAAAGAATATGGCAGAAGTGACGCAGTATGACATGAGGCTAGATTAGAAAAGGCCATGCCATTTCTGCCAGTTTCTCTTGGGACTTGCTCTGGGAGCCTTCAGCCCCCATGTGAGAAGTCCAGCTATCCTGAGGCAACCATTTGGGGGGAGCATGTGGAGATGAGAGAAAGAGTTAGAGAGGGAGGTTGGGAGGGAGGAGGAGGGGGTGGGGAAGACAGAGAGATCTGAGGAGCTTAAGCTTTTAGCTGTTCAAGTGTGCCCAACCCAGATGCTGACATGCAAGTTAAGAAGTCTTCAAGATGGTATCAGTTTCAATCACTGTCTGACTGCAACCTCAAGAGACACCCTGAGCAAGAAACACCCAGCTAAGCCCATTCAATGCTCAGATTCACTAGCAAAAGAAATGATTGCTCTTATTTTAAGTCACTCTTTTAGGGTGGTTTGTTCATAGATGACTGAAGCACTCATTCCTTCTGGAGCTCACATCCTTACCAGTCTTTCTCTTCTACCTTAAATAATCTCTACACTATGGCTCATAACTAAACTGTAGGTCCAGAACTCTAAGTGGAGTGACCGATTACCCTGATTTGGGACTGAGGGGGTTCCTGAGATGTGGGACTCTCATTGCTAAAACTGGGAACATCCTGGGCAAATCAAGATGAGTTGGTCAAGGTTTGCTTTTCTTATATAAAGGAAGCTGAAAGAATTTAGAGATTTTTAAAATTGGTGATTACTATTTTTTTTTAATAAGAATTTTAATAAGAAGCAGTTTTGGACGTGGATGCTGACCCTTTGTTATAGATGGTATCTGCCCTCCCAAAGGAATGGATGCTTCAGAGTCAAAGAGTGGGCTACCATAGGCAAGGATAATTGTAGGATATGAAAATATTTTAAAAATGTCTCATAATATACAGTTAGGGAAACTAAATCCAGACCAGGTCACTGACTTCCCCAAGGGCAAATAGTGACTAGGTCATGATTGGGATGCAGATATTTGAACTTCAGTCCAGGGCTCTTACCCCCATATTATTGTCATTTCCAATCCTTATCAATATTTACCACGTGAGTATGGGATAATAGTGAGCCCTGGAAAATAATTAGGCTGAGGGAGAGGTGTCTTTACCAGTAAGATGGCTCACATCTTCAGCTCTAGGCAGCACTGATTAGACTAAAATCTAATCTCAGCCATACCTGGACAAACTAAGAACCAGAAAATACATCTGGCTTTAAAACAAAACCCTAAGCCAACTTCAGATCTGTTTGGAAATGAAGTGTTTAACAATCTCATTAAATGTTAGTGAAAAAATTGTTGGCTCTGGTGCTGCTGTCCCAGAAGAATCCAGGTTAACTGTGGGCCCTGATTTTAGGGCTCTTCACGAACGTGAAGTATGGGAGGCTTCCAGCTGGTAGCACAGCCGGTGTAACCGGGTATGGGCTGATGAGCCTTCCTGAGTGTATCTTTTGGCAAAGAAACCCAGACTGCTTTCACTAATAAATAGGAGGCTAGTAACGATCTGCTCTGCCTAGAGCTGAAGATGGCAAACTAGGTGGGAGGGAGGGTGGAGCAGGAGAGCATTACTGACTCGGCAGGAAACAGACATCATGGTGCTTGCCCCACCTCTGTTTAGAAAGTATACGTGGTGTGCTTGGGTGTGGGCTCTGTGTGTACCTAACAATTAGAGTAGAGCTTTTATCAAAGAAGGCAAATTGCTCATTGATATGATTCCAATGACTTGGCTACCAAGAGCCAGCCTCATCCTGTCCAAGGGAGCCAGGAGGAAACTGTTCTGACCAGCAAGGCAACATGGTAACTCGGCCATGAATCACAGACAGATTAGATTCAGCTGATGTGAGCAGGTATGAGTTCATTTCATGTAATGATTACAAGAAAAAGCCCTATAATTTTGCACAACCCTTGGACTCATTCATGAGAAACTAAAAGTTAAAAAAAAAATGAGTTAAAGCTCTTGGGATGGGATACTATTTTGAGATTTTTAAATTTTGCTTTTCTTCTGTGTTTCCTCCTTTCTCTTCCTTCCGTTGAAGCAGAGTAAAGTCTGTTCTTTGCTTCTGTGGAGGGGTATGGTTGGGAGAAAATAAAGCATAGTCTGCATGTTTTCCTGGCTCTGTGGGCAGAGGTGGGGATGGTATGGGTCAGAAACAACATATTGGCCAGACACCCCAAAAAATAAAAACTTCTCTGAGACTAGAGAGAGATTTTCCAGGGCTGGAGAGAGGGAACATAAGGAAAACAGAGAGCTCTGAAGTCCTGGGACAAAGAAGGAACATGCACTGAATCTTTCAACATTCGTTCATTCTTTAACTTCTGTATACACCATGCACTGGTCTAAGAGCAGTGAACAAATACACAGAGATCCTGATCCTCGCCCTCATGGAGATTACATTTTAGTGAATATCAAAACGTGTGGGATTCTGGTATGCCAGACACTATTCTAAGTGCATGGCATGTATTTACTTCTTACAACCTGTTGAGTTAGATACTATTGATATATTCCCAGCTTACAAATGAAGAAATTGAGACATAGAGAGGTTACATAATTTGCTGATCTCATAGCTAGTAGGTATCAGAGCTGAATATTGAACCCAGAAAGCTGGTTTTGTTTTTCTTAACTGCTTGCTTAATTTTTAGGCAGGGCTTTGGGAGGGTGGAAAGACTCTAGAGTTGAGAAAGCTGCTTGGGGCAGTTTCATGGAGACTCCCAGGCCTCAGCTAGGTTAGGCAGCAGTGGGAAAACTCTGAAATTCCAGGGACCGCCGCCTCTATGTTGGATGTCTCCAAGTCTGTCTTTCCCTGACTGCCTTCCACTGCCCAGGATTCTGGGACCCCAGCATGACCAGAGGGGAGGAACCATGGCTTGAGGCTGGGTTTCCTCCCTGCCCAGCATGATGGGAACCCAAAACAGAAATTAAGCTGAATTAAAAGAATAAAGAATAAAATAGAAAGAATGAAGGAATTCCCTGGCAGTCCAGTGGTTATGCCTCCATGCTCTCACTGCCAAGGGCCCGGGTTCAGTCCCTGGTCGGGGAACTAAGATCCCACAAGCCTCTCAGCACAGCCAAAAAAAAAAGAAAAGAAAGGAATGACAAAAATAATAAGAATAAATATTTTTTTGTAATCCTGAGTTTGTGGGCTAAGGTCCAGCTCCGTATCCTGGGAAGCGTGGAATTAGAAAGAACTAAGTGCAGCCAGTGGGAGGAGTTAAAAATCTGAATCTCCGTCTCACATTTACCCCCTGATACTGGGGCCTTGTAAAAGGAGGAACTAGGATTTCATGCTTGCTAAACATGGAGACCTAATCAAGTCAGAATATTCACTCATTTTTTCAGAGTGGGTGTGGTCTACTCTGTGTGTCTATTAACATTCCATTAAGAAAATAAATGAACAATATGCAATATAATTATTCTGTAATCAGTACAAATACATTAGATTATTTAGTTTTCTCACAAAACACAAACCAGGATCTGTAGTAAAGTTTGGGAGTGAACTCTCTGCAATCAGTGCCCTCAGCTTCCCACACTGGGAAAAGATTTTCAAATCTACCCTACCTGTTATAATCCAGAGACATAAAGAGATGCAGGTCCTGTCCACATAGGGGAAGCATGTTCAATTTCTCTCTGTTTTAAAAAAAAATTAGAAGTCACTGCTAATGCATTGTTTGTTGTTTTTTTTTAAATTTATTTATTTTTGGCTGTGTTGGGTCTTCATTTCTGTGTGAGGGCCTTCTCCAGTTCTGGCGAGCGGGGGCCACTCTTCGTCGCTGTGCGCGGGCCTCTTACTGTCGCAGCCTCTCCCATTGTGGAGCACAGGCTCCAGACGCGCAGGCTCAGTAGTTGTGGCTCACGGGCCTAGTTGCTCCGCGGCATGTGAGATCTTCCCAGACCAGGGCTCGAACTCGTGTCCCCTGCATTGGCAGGCAGATTCTCAACCACTGCACCACCAGGGAAGCCCTAATGCATTGGTTTTTTTTGTTTTTTTTTAAACATCTTTATTGAAGTATAATTGCTTCACAATGGTGTGTTATTTCTGCTTTATAACAAAGTGAATCAGCTACACATACACACACGTTTCCATATCTCCTCCCTCCCGCATCTCCCTCCCTCCCACCCTCCCCATCCCATCCCCCCAGGCGGTCACAAAGCACCGAGCTGATCTCCCTGTGCTATGCGGCTGCTTCCCACTAGCTATCTATTTTACATTTGGTAGTGTATATATGTCCATGACACTCTCTCACCCTGTCACATCTCACCCCTCCCTCTCCCCATATCCTCAAGTCCATTCTTTAGTAGGTCTGTCTTTATTCCCATCTTGCCACTAGGTTCTTCATGACCTTTTTTTTTTTTTTCCCTTAGATTCCATATATGTTAGCATACTGTATTTGTTTTTCTCTTTCTGACTTACTTCACTCTGTATGACAGACTCTAACTCCATCCACCTCATTACAAATACCTCCATTTCATTTCTTTTTATGGCTGAGTAATATTCCATTGTATATATGTGCCACATCTTCTTTATCCATTCATCCGATGATGGACACTTAGGTTGCTTCCATGTCCTGGCTATTGTAAATAGAGCTGCAATGAACATTTTGGTACATGACACTTTTTGAATTATGGTTTTCTCAGGGTATATGCCCAGTAGTGGGATTGCTGGGTCATATGGTAGATCTATTTTTAGTTTTTTAAGGAACCTCCATACTGTTCTCCATAGTGGCTGTATCAATTTACATTCCCACCAACAGTGCAAGAGGGTTCCCTTTTCTCCACACCCTCTCCAGCATTTATTGTTTGTAGATTTTTTGATGATGGCCATTCTGACCGGTGTGAGATGATACCTCATTGTAGTTTTGATTTGCATTTCTCTAAAGATTAATGATGTTGAGCATTCTGTCATGTGTCTGTTGGCCATCTGTATATCTTCTTTGGAGAAATGTCTACTTAGGTCTTCTGCCCATTTTTGGATTGGGTTGTTTGTTTTTTTGTTATTGAGCTGCATGAGCTGCTTGTAAATCTTGGAGATTAATCCTTTGTCAGTTGCATCATTTGCAAATATTTTCTCCCATTCTGAGGGTTGTCTTTTGGTCTTGTTTATGGTTTCCTTTGCTGTGCCAAAGCTTTTAAGTTTCATTATGTCCCATTTGTTTATTTGTGTTTTTATTTACATTTCTCTAGGAGCTGGGTCAAAAAGGATCTTGCTGTGATTTATGTCATAGAGTGTTCTGCCTATGTTTTCCTCTAAGAGTTTGATAGTGTCTGGCTTTACACTTAGGTCTTTAATCCATTTTGAGTTTATTTTTGTGTATGGTGTCAGGGAGTGTTCTAATTTCATACTTTTACATGTACCTGTCCAATTTTCCCAGCACCACTTATTGAAGAGGCTGTCTTTTCTCCACTGTATATGCTTGCCTCCTTTATCAAAGATAAGGTGACCATATGTGCGTGGGTTTATCTCTGGGCTTTCTATCCTGTTCCATTGATCTATGTTTCTGTTTTTGTTCCAGTACCAAACTGTCTTGATTACTGTAGCTTTGTAATATTGTCTGAAGTCAGGGAGCCTGATTCCTCCAGCTCCATTTTTCGTTCACAAGATTGCTTTGGCTATTCGGGGTCTTTTGTGTCTCCATACAAATTGTGAAATTTTTTGTTCTAGTTCTGTGAAAAATGCCAGTGGTAGTTTGATAGGGATTGCATTGAATCTGTAGATTGCTTTAGGTAGTAGAGTCATTTTCACAATGTTGATTCTTCCAATCCAAGAACATGGTATATCTCTCCATCTGTTTGTATCATCTTTAATTTCTTTCATCAGTGTCCTATAATTTTCTGCATACAGGTCTTTTGTCTCCTTAGGTAGGTTTATTCCTAGATATTTTATTCTTTTTGTTGCAGTGGTAAACGGGAGTGTTTTCTTAATTTCACTTTCAGATTTTTCATCATTAGTATATAGGAATGCAAGAGACTTCTGTGCATTAATTTTGTATCCTGCTACTTTACCAAATTCATTGATTAGCTCTAGGAGTTTTCTGGTAGCATCTTTAGGATTCTCTATGTATAGTATCATGTCATCTGCAAATAGTGACAGCTTTACTTCTTCTTTTCCGATTTGGATTCCTTTTATTTCTTTTTCTTCTCTGATTGCTGTGGCTAACACTTCCAAAACTATGTTGAATAATAGTGGTGAGAGTGGGCAACCTTGTCTTGTTCCTGATCTTAGTGGAAATGGTTTCAGTTTTTCACCATTGAGGACAATGTTGGCTGTGGGTTTGTCATATATGGCCTTTATTATGTTGAGGAAAGTTCCCTCTATGCCTACTTTCTGCAGGGCTTTTATCATAAATGGGTGTTGAATTTTGTCGAAAGCTTTCTCTGCATCTATTGAGATGATCATATGGTTTTTCTCCTTCAATTTGTTAATGTGATGTATCACGTTGATTGATTTGCGTATATTGAAGAATCCTTGCATTCCTGGAATAAACCCCATTGATCATGGTGTATGATCCTTTTAATGTGCTGTTGGATTCTGTTTGCGAGTATTTTGTTGAGGATTTTTGCATCTATGTTCATCAGTGATATTGGCCTGTAGTTTTCTTTCTTTGTGACATCTTTGTCTGGTTTTGGTATCAGGGTGATGGTGGCCTCGTAGAATGAGTTTGGGAGGGTTCCTCCCTCTGCAATATTTTGGAAGAGTTTGAGAAGGATAGGTGTTAGCTCTTCTCTAAATGTTTGATAGAATTCGCCTGTGAAGCCATCTGGTCCTGGGCTTTTGTTTGTTGGAAGATTTTTAATCACAGTTTCAATTTCAGTGCTTGTGATTGGTCTGTTCATATTTTCTATTTCTTCCTGGTTCAGTCTCGGTAGGTTGTGCATTTCTAAGAATCTGTCCATTTCTTCCAGGTTGTCCATTTTATTGGCATAGAGTTGCTTGTAGTAATCTCTCATGATCGTTTGTATTTCTGCAGTGTCCGTGGTTACTTCTCTTTTTTCATTTCTAATTCTATTGATTTGAGTCTTCTCCCTTTTTCTCTTGATGAGTCTGGCTAATGGTTTATCAATTTTGTTTATCTTCTCAAAGAACCAGCTTTTAGTTTCATTGATTTTTGCTATTGTTTCCTTCATTTCTTTTTCATTTATTTCTGATCTGATCTTTATGATTTCTTTCCTTCTGCTAGCTTTGGGGTTTTTTTGTTCTTCTTTCTCTAATTGCTTTAGATGCAAGGTTAGGTTGTTTATTCAAGATGTTTCCTGTTTCTTGAGGTAGGCTTGTATTGCTATAAACTTCCCTCTTAGCACTCCTTTTGCTGCATCCCATAGGTTTTGGGTCGTCGTGTCTCCATTGTCATTTGTTTCTAGGTATTTTTTGATTTCCCCTTTGATTTCTTCAGTGATCACTTCGTTATTAAGTAGTGTATTGTGTAGCCTCCATGTGTTTGTATTTTTTACAGATCTTTTCCTGTAATTGATATCTAGTCTCATAGCGTTGTGTTCGGAAAAGATACTTGATACGATTTCAATTTTCTTAAATTTACCAAGGCTTGATTTGTGACCCAAGATATGATCTATCCTGGAGAATGTTCCATGAGCACTTGAGAAAAATGTGTATTCTGTTGTTTTTGGATGGAATGTCCTATAAATATCAATTAAGTCCATCTTGTTTAATGTATCATTTAAAGTTTGTGTTTCCATATTTATTTTCATTTTGGATGATCTGTCCATTGGTGAAAGTGGGGTGTTAAAGTCCCCTACTATGATTGTGTTACTGTCTATTTCCCCTTTTATGGCTGTTAGTATTTGCCTTATGTATTGAGGTGCTCCTATGTTGGGTGCATAAATATTTACAATTGTTATACCTTCCTCTTGGATCGATCCCTTGATCATTATATAGTGTCCTTCTTTGTCTCTTGCAATAGTCTTTATTTTAAAGTCTATTTTGTCTGATATGAGAATTGCTACTCCAGCTTTCTTTTGATTTCCATTTGCATGGAATATCTTTTTCCACCCCCTCACTTTCAGTCTGTATGTGTCTCTAGGTCTGAAGTGGGTCTCTTGTAGACAGCATATATATGGATCTTGCTTTTGTATCCATTCAGCCAGTCTGTGTCTTTTGGTGGGAGCATTTAATCCATTTACGTTTAAGGTAATTATCGATATGTTCCTATTCCCATTTTCTTAGATATTTTGGGTTTGTTATTGTAGGTGTTTTCCTTCTCTTGTGTTTCTTGCCTAGAGAAGTTCCTTTAGCATTTGTTGTAAAGCTGGTTTGGTGGTGCTGAACTCTCTCAGCTTTTGCTTGTCTGTAAAGGTTTTAATTTCTCCATCAAATCTGAATGAGATCCTTGCTGGGTACAGTAATCTTGGTTGTAGGTTTTTCTCCTTCATGACTTTAAGTATATCCTGCCACTCCCTTCTGGCTTGCAGAGTTTCTGCTGAAAGATCAGCTGTTAACCTTATGGGGATTCCCTTGTGTGTTATTTGTTGTTTTTCCCTTGCTGCTTTTAATATGTTTTCTTTATATTTAATTTTTGATAGTTTGATTAATATGTGTCTTGGCGTGTTTCTCCTTGGATTTATCCTGTATGGGACTCTTTGTGCTTCCAGGACTTGATTAACTATTTCCTTTCCCATATTAGGGAAGTTTTCAACTATAATCTCTTCAAATATTTTCTCAGTCCCTTTCTTTTTCTCTTCTTCTTCTGGGACCCCTATAATTCGAATGTTGGTGCGTTTAATGTTGTCCCAGAGGTCTCTGAGACTGTCCTCAGTTCTTTTCATTCTTTTTTCTTTATTCTGCTCTGCAGTAGTTATTTCCACTATTTTATCTTCCAGGTCACTTATCTGTTCTTCTGCCTCAGTTATTCTGCTATTGATCCCATCTAGAGTATTTTTAATTTCATTTATTGTGTTTTTCATCGTTGCTTGGTTCCTCTGTAGTTCTTCTTCATCCTTGTTAAGTGTTTCTTGCATTTTATCTATTCTATTTCCAAGATTTTGGATCATCTTTTCTATCATTATTCTGAATTCTTTTTCAGGTAGACTGCCTATTTCCTCTTCATTTGTTAGGTCTGGTGTGTTTTGACCCTGCTCCTTCACCTGCTGTGTGGTTTTTTGTCTTCTCATTTTGCTTATCTTACTGTCTTTGGGGTCTCCTTTTCATAGGTTGCAGGTTCGTAGTTCCCGTTGTTTTTGGTATCTGTCCCCAGTGACTAAGGTTGGTTCAGTGGGTTGTGTCGGCTTCCTGGTGGAGGGGACTAGTGCCTGTGTTCTGGTGGATGAGGTTGGATCTTGTCTTTCTGGTGGGCACGTCCACGTCTGGTGGTGTGTTTTGCGGTGTCTGTGGCCTTATTATGATTTTAGGCAGCCTCTCTGCTAATGGATGGGGCTGTGTTCCTGTCTTGCTAGTTGTTTGGCATAGGGTGTCCAGCACTGTAGCTTGCTGGTCGTTGAGTGAAGCTGGGTCTTGATGTTGAGATGGAGATCTCTGAGAGATTTTCGCTGTTTGGTATTACGTGGAGCTGGGAGGTCTCTTGTGGACCAGTGTCCTGAAGTTGGCTCTCCCACCTCAGAGGCACAGCCCTGATGCCTGGCTGGAGCACCAAGAGCCTTTCATCCACACGGCTCAGAATAAAAGGGAGAAAAAAATAGAAAGAAAGAAAGAAAGAGGATCAAATAAAATAAAATAAAGCTATTATAATAAAAAATAAGACAAAAAATTATTAAGAATAAATGTATTCAGAAAAAAATTTTTTTTAATTTTTCAAAATAGATTTATTAATTTTTTATAGTAAAAAATAGGACAAAAATTATTAAGAAAAAAATTTATGAAGAAAAAAAGTTTTTAATTTTTTAAAATAAAAAATATGAGAAAACTTATTAAGAAAATTTTTTAATTTCTAAAAATAGAAAATAAGGAAAAAATTATTAAGAAAACATTTATTAGGAAAAAAAATTTTTTTAAGTTAAAAAAAAAAACAAGAAACACGGACAGACCTAACCCTAGGACTAATGGTGAAAGCAAAGCTATACAGACAAAATCTCACCCAGAAGCATACACCTATACACTCACAAAAAAAGGAAAAGTGGAAAAATTACTATATCCTGCTCCCAAAGTCCACCTGTTGAATTTGGGATGATTCGTTGTCTATTCAGGTATTCAACAGATGCAGGCACATCAAGTTGTTTGTGGAGCTTTAATCCGCTGCTTCTGAGGCTGCTGGGAGAGATTTCCCTTTCTCTTCTTTGTTCGTACAGCTCCCGGGGTTCAGCTTTGGATTTGGACCCGCCTCTGTATGTAGGTCGCCTGAGGGCGTCTGTTCTTCGCTCACACAGAACGGGGTTAAAGGAGCAGCTGCTTCGGGGGCTCTGGCTCACTCAGGCCGGGGGGAGGGAGCAGTACGGAGGAGGCTGGGCGAGCCTGCGGCGGCAGAGGCCAGCGTGACATTGCAGCAGCCTGAAGCGCGCCGTGTTCTCCCGGCGAAGTTGTCCCTGGATCACGGGACCCTGGCAGTGGCGGGCTGCACAGTCTCCTGGGAGGGGCGGTGTGGAGAGTGACCTGTGCTCGCACACAGGCTTCTTGGTGGCGGCAGCAGCAGCCTTAGCGTCTCCTGCCTGTCTCTGGGGTCCGCGCTGATAACCGCGGCTCGCGCCTGTCTCTGGGGTCCGCGCTGTTAGCCGCGGCTCGCGCCCGCCTCTGGGGTCCGCGCTGATAGCCGCGGTTCACGCCCGTTTCTGGAGTTCGTTTAGGCGGCGCTCTGAATCCCCTCTCCTTGCGCGCCGCGAAACAAAGCGGCAAGAAACAGTCTCTTGCCTCTTCGGCAGCTGCAGACTTTTTCCCGGACTCCCTCCCGGCTAGCGCCGAAGCCCAAGCCTCAGCTCCCAGCCCCCGCCCGCCCCGGCGGGTGAGCAGACAAGCCTCTCGGGCTGGTGAGTGCTGCTCGGCGCCGAGCCTCTGTGCGGGAATCTCTCCGCTTTGCCCTCCGCACCCCTGTGGCTGCACTCTCCTCCGTGGCTCCGAAGCTTCCCCCCTCTGCCACCCGCAGTCTCTGCCCACGAAGGGGCTCCTAGTGTGTGGAAACCTTTCCTCCTTCACAGCTCCCTCCCACTGGTGCAGGTGCCGTCCCTATTCTTTTGTCTCTGTTATTTCTTTTTTCTTTTGCCCTACCCAAGTACGGGGGGAGTTTCTTGCCTTTTTGGAGGTCGGATGTTTTCTGCCAGCGTTCAGTGCGTGTTCTGTAGGAGCAGATACACGTGTAGATGTATTTCTACTGTATCTGTGGGAAGGAAGGTGATCTCCGCGTCTTACTCTTCCGCCATCTTGCCGCTCCCCCCGCATTGGTTTTTAAAGCCAACTTTTCTTAAGGTATGAGGCCATATCCCTTGAATAACTTTTGGTAATTCATTCAGGTGGTCTAAACTCTCTACATTATTTTTTTTTTTTATCAAGTTGGATTACTGCAGATAATATATTCTGACTCAATTTGTCTTGCTCCTATAAAACTTGCTGTCTCTGGGCTGTAATTGAAGGTATGCTCTTGTTTTCTTGAGGTTTTAAGGATGTCTCTATAAAACTGCTGCTTGAAGACATTATCTGTTATGTTATAAATTTCCCTTTATATAAGAATCCAGTGCTTTGTTCTTTCTAGAATTTATGGACAGACAAATTTGTTTCCTTTTGCGACAAGCATTATGAACTCATGGTCCACACTCACTGGCTATCTGATTTCCTCATCTCCTGATTGTGAATCAACCCTCTAAAAGTAGGCTTTCTGCTCAGTACTCGCCCCACTCAGAGGACCAGTGACTTTCAATTTTCTGTATTCCTCCTTCAACTCTTATCACACACGCTGAGTGGATGTCTTGCTCTTCCTCATGTGTGCTCATGCAGAAATTTGCATCACACTGCCTTGTCTGTTCCTAAATGAGCCTAAGGCATAAGGTGGTCTGCAGTGTCAAAGGGGAAAGAGGACAAAGATGTCTGTATTAGTTTCCTATTGTGGTAATATTCGAATTACCACAAACTGAGTGCCTTAAAACAGCAAAACTCTATCTTGCACAGTTCTGGAAGTCAGAAGTCCCAAATCAGTTTCATTGGGCTAAAGTCAAGGTGTTGGCAGGGCTGGTTCCTTCTGGCAGCTCTTTGGCGAGAATCCATTTCCTTGCTTCTTGCAGTTTCTATGGCCACCTTCCTTGGCTTTCTTGCCTTGTGGCCCCTCCCTCATCTTAAAATTCATCACTAAAACTCTGTTTCTGATATCACATTACCTTCTCTGACTCTGACCTCTCCTGCCTGCCTCTTATAAGGACCATTGCGATTATATCGGGCCAAACTGGATAATACAGGATTATCTCCTTACTTCAAGGTCCTTAACTTAATCACATCTGTAAAGCCCCTTTTGCCATGTAAGGTAGTGTATTCACAGGGTCTGGGAATTCGCATATGGATATATTTGGGGGACCATTATTCAGCCTACCACAAAAGGTTGGTAGTGAACCTGCCAAACTGGGGGTCCCTCCAGCCCCCAGTACATCCAAGTCTGGGAGGTTCAGCAGCCCTCCCTCAGTGAGAACGCTGCTCAGTGTTGTTCGGGAACTCCCAGCAGCTCTACTGCCCCCTGTGATCTGTGATGCAACAGCAGCTCAACACACCTGGTCATCTTGTCTTCCCTTCAGGGTTGAGCAGGGCTGCTCCCCGCTGCTGCTTCCTCTGTGTGTGTCCACATTCACCCTTCCCAAGCGCATTAGTCAGGGTTCGCCAGAGAAACAGAACAATAGGATATCTGTATATATAGATATAGATATAACCAATAGGATATCTATCTGTCTATCTATCTATCTATCTATCATGTCTATGTCTATACCTATATCTATATCTATATCTATCTATATCTATAACTATAAGAATTTGTTCACACAATGATGGAGACTGAGAAGTCCCATAATCTGTTGTCTGCAAGCTGGAGACCCAGGAAAGCCAGTGGTCCAAGTTCCAAGTTAGTCCAAGTTCAAAGGTCTGAGAACCAGGGAAGCTGATGGTGTAAATCCCAATCTGAGGACTGGAGAAGATGAATGAGGTGTCCCAGCTCAAGCAGTGAGGCAGGGAAGAAAGGGGCAAATTCTTCCTTCTTCTGCCTTTTGTTCTATTCAGGCCCTCAACAGGTTGGATGATGCTCACCCACCCTGGGGAGGGCAGTCTACTGAGTCCACCGATTCAAATGCTCATCTCATCTGGAAACACCTTCAAAGATACACCTAGAAATAATGTTTAATCTGGGCACCCGTGGCCAGTCAAATTGACACATAAAATCAACCATCACATTGAGGGGGAGGCTGTGCCTGCATGGACTTGTCACCATCCATCATGAAGCGCCCCTACTGGGCATGGCTGAGTTCTTATTGATCAAATTCCCTTTAGGTTGAATTGATCCAAATGTCAATTAGTGATGCACAGTCTTAAAACTGCAGGTTGTGTGAACTGCTCTTGAATAAAGCTGCATGGCCCATGTTTTATATTTTATATAGCCCAGAATATGTTTTTATTTTTCTAGGTACATATCCAGCCATTTTGAATTGAATGGATTTTGAACTTGAGACACCGCAAATACATGTCACTTCCCAAAGAGGAAACAATTAAAATTTTACACAGATTGATTGTGTTTATTACTACAGACTACACTTGTTTTCTCACCTGAAATCCCAAGTATTCTTTTGTATGTGTTATCCTCTAGTTAGGGCATCAAGTGCATGGAAACCCCTGTTTGTGAATTCAGTCCTAGGTAGTCACCTGCTTCTCCTTCAGGAGAGGGAATACTCCTGGCTCCAGTAAGTGCTCCTGTAGCATCCTGTACATATTTCAATTGCTAAATTTAATTCATTCCATTGTCATCATTATGTCTGTCTACGCTACTGGATGCTGGGCTCTTCAGGTCGTTGTTATATCGTCTATCTTTATATCCACACAGCAAGCATGGTATCTGAGGCATTGTGAGTCCTCCACAAATATTTGTTACGTGGATTTGTTTATTGAAGGAAGAACTCATGTACTTTATTTGATTACCTGATGGGAGCTTTGCATCATTTTCTGGTTTTCTTTTCCCTTGCATGCCAGAAAACTTCAAGCCAGATTTTATGCTCTGTTGTGATAATAACTACCTTATAGATCATCCAGACAGAAAATTAATAGGAAACATGAGCTTTAAATGACACAATAGACCAGACAGATTTAATTGATATTTATAGGACTTTCCATCCGAAAACACCAGATTACACTTTCTTCTCAACTGCACACGGAACATTCTCCAGGATAGATCACATCTTGGGTCACAAATCAAGCCTCAGTAAATTTAAGAAAATTGAAATCATATCAAGCATCTTTTCTGACCACAACACTATGAGATCAGAAGTCAATTTCAGGGGAAAAAACCATAAAAAACACGAACACACGGAGGCTAAACAATATGTTACTAAATAACCAAGAATTCACTGAGGAAATCAAAATATACATAGAGACAAATGACAACGAAAACATGATGATCCAAAAACTATGGAATGCAGCAAAAGCAGTTTTAAGAGGGAAGTTTATAACAATACAATCCTACCTCAAGAAACAAGACGAATCTCAAGTAAACAATCTAACCTTACACCTAAAGGAACTAGAGAAAGAAGAACAAACAAAACCTAAAGTTAGTAGAAGGAAAGAAATCATAAAGATCAGAGCAGAAATAAATGAAATAGAAACAAAGAAAATAGCAAAGATAAATACAACTAAATGCTGGTTCTTTGAGAAGATAAACAAAATTGCTAAACCATTAACCAGACTCATCAAGAAAAAGAGGGAGAGGACTCAAATCAATAAAATTAGAAATGAAAAAGGAGAATTTACAACGGACACTGCAGAAATACAAAGCATCCTAAGAGACTACTACAAGCAACTCTATGCCAAAAATTGACAACCTGGAAGAAATGCACAAATTCTTAGAAAGGTATAACCTTCCAAGACTGAACCAGGAAGAAACAGAAAATATGAACAAACCAATCACAAGTATTGAAATTGAAATTGTGATTAAAAATCTTCCAACAAACAAAAGTCCAGGACCAGATGGCTTCACAAGTGAATTCTATGAAACATTTAGAGAGGAGCTAACACCCATCCTTCTCAAACTCTTCCAAAAAATTGCAGAGGAAGGAACACTCCCAAACTCATTCTACAAGGCCACCATCACCCTGATACCAAAACCAGACAAAGATACTACATAAAAAGAAAATTACAGACGAATATCACTGATGAATATAGATGCAAAAATCCTCAACAAAATACTAGGAAACAGAATCCAACAACACATTAAAAGGATCATACACCATGATCAAGTGGATTTATCCCAGGGATGCAAGGATTCTTCAATATATGCAAATCAATCAATGTGATAAACCATATTAACAAATTGAAGAATAAAAACCATATGATCATCTCAGTAGATGCAGGAACAGCTTTTGACAAAATTCAACAGCCATTTATGATAAAAACTCTCCAGAAAGTGGGCATAGAGGGAACCTACCTCAACATAATAAAGGCCATATATGACAAAGCCACAGCAAACATCATTCTCAATGGTGAAAAACTGAAAGCATTTCCTCTAAGATCAGGATCAAGACAAGGATGTCCACTCTCGTTGCTGTTATTCAACATAGATTTCGAAGTCCTAGCCATGGCAATCAGAGAAGAAAAGGAAATAAAAGGAATACAAATTGGAAAAGAAAAAGTAAAACTGTCACTATTTGCAGATGACATGATACTATACATAGAGAATCCTAAAGATGCCACCAGAAAACTACTAGAGCTAATTAATGAATTTGGTAAAGTTGCAGGATACAAAATTAATGCACAGAAATCTCTGGTATTCCTATACATTAACAACGAGAGATCAGAAAGAGAAATTAAGGAAACAATCCCATTCACCATTGCAACAAAAAGAATAAAATACCTAGGAATAAACCTATCTAAGGAGGTAAAAGACCTGTACTCAGAAAACTATAAGACACTGATGAAAGAAATCAAAGTTGACACAAACAGATGGAGAGATATACCATGTTCTTGGATTGGAAGAATGAATATTGTGAAAATGACTATGCTACCCAAAGCAATCTTCAGATTCATCACAATCCGTATTACATTACCAATGGCATGTTTTACAGAACTAGAACAAAAAAATCTTAAAATTTTTATGGAGACACAAAAGACCCCAAATAGCCAAAACAATCTTGAGGGAAAAAAATGGAGCTGGTGGAATCAGACTCCCTGACTTCAGACTATACTACAAAGCTAAAGTAATCAAGACAATATGGTACTGGCACCAAAACAGAAATATAGATGAATGGAACAGGATAGAAAGCCCAGAGATAAACCCATGCACCTATGGTCAACTAATCTATGAAAAAGGTGGCAAGGATATACAATGGAGAAAAGACAGTCTCTTCAATAAGTGGTGCTGAGAAAACTGGACAGCTACATGTAAAAGAATGAAATTAGAACACTCCCTAACACCATACACAAAAATAAACTCCAAGTGGATCAAAGACCTAAATGTAAGACCAGACACTATAAAACTCTTAGAGGAAAACATAGGAAGAACACTCTCTTGACATAAATCACAGCAAGATCTTCTTTGATCCACTTCCTAGAGTAATGGAAATAAAAACAAAAATAAACAAATGGGACCTAATGAAACTTCAAAGCTTTTGCACATCAAAGGAAACTACAAACAAGATGAAAAGACAACCCTCAGAATGGGAGAAAATATTTGCAATGAATCAACGGAGAAAGGATTAATCTCCAAAATGTACAAACAGCTCATGTAGCTCAATATTAAAAAAACAAACAACCCAATCAAAAAATAGGTAGAAGACCTAAATAGACATCTCTCCAAAGAAGACATACAGATGGCCAAGAAGCGCATGAAAAGCTGCTCAACATCACTAATTATTAGAGAAATGCAAATCAAAACTACAATGAGGTATCACCTCACACTGGTTAGAATGGGCATCATCAGAAAATCTACAAACAACGAATGCTGGAGAGGGTGTGGAGAAAAGGGAACCCTCTTGCACTGTTGGTGGGAATGTAAATTGATAGAGCCACTATGGAGAACAGTATGGAGGTTCCTTAAAAAACTAAAAATAGAATTACCATATGATCCAGCAATCCCACTACTGGACATATACCCAGAGAAAACCATAATTCAAAAAGACACATGCACCCCAATGTTCATTACAGCACTATTTACAATAGCCAGGTTATGGAAGCAACCAAAATGCCCATCAACAGACGAATGGATAAAGAAGATGAGGTACATATATACAATGGAATATTACTCAGCCATAAAAAGGAACGAAATATGGTCATTTCTACACATGTGGATGGACCGAGAGAGTGTCATAGAGAGTGAAGTAAGTCAGAAAGAGAAAAACAAATATCATATATTAACACATATATGTGGAATGTAGAAAAATCGTACAGATGAACTGGTTTTCAAGGCAGAAATAGAGACATAGATGTAGAGAACAAATGTGTGGACACCAAGGAGGGAAAGCGGGGATGGTGTGGGGAGGGTGGGATGAATTGGGAGATTGGGATTGACATATATACACTAATATGTATAAAATAGATAATAAGAACCTGCTGTATAAAAAAATAAAATAAAATTTAAAAAAGATTTGAAAGGTAAAAATAAATAAATAAATAAAACTAAAAAAAAAAGGTAAAGAAAAATTATTCAGGACAGAGATTCTCTCCTCTTGAGAAGGGAAGAAAAGTTTGAAATTTTTAGGACCATCTTTAGAGGGTCAGTCACGTTGACAGGATAACGTTCTTTGAGAACATTTGTATACTGTAGTTTGCCTGAAGAATTCATTTTTTTTAACTTTTAAGAATATATGTTTATTTATTTGGCTGCATCAGGTCTTAGCTGTGGCATGCGGAATCTTTGTTGCAGCATGTGGGTTTCTCTCTAGTTGTGGCGCGTGGACTCCAGAACACGCGGGCTCAGTAGTTGTAGCCTGTGGGCTTAGTTGCCCTGTGGCATGTGGGATCTAAGTTCCCCGACCAGGGATCAAATCTGCGTCCCCTGCATTGGAAGGCAGATTCTTAAGCACTGGACCACCAGGGAAGTCCCATGAGGAATTTTACTGATTTCATTTTGTCTTCCCTTTCCTATTCTCCACCAGAATATCTTGCTATTCCTTAACAAGTGTGACTTGAAAATTGTGTTGTATATTAAATGTTATTTTATAAAATTCTGACCACACAAATTTTTCCTGTTGAGAACTCCTTTCCAACTTTACAGGGAGATGAAATGAGTTTTGATTCCTCCAGTTATCTATGGTAGTCTGCTTTTACGGACTGTATCTCATCTCTTAAATGAGTCACAGTTTATCTAAATCTGATAAAATTAATCAATCATCAAGTGTCTACTTACCACTTGCTGAGAACTCAGAACATAGCTGCAGTCCTCAATAAGCTTACAATGTCTTTGAAGAAAGAAGATGAACACAGAGAAATCAGGTCAAAACCCTTAATGAAGTCCTGAATGAGGTCCTGGTGTAGAATTTAAGCACTGTTGGAGGAAAGGGGTTAGGAACTGGAATGGTCAGTGTAAGTTTCCTGCATAAAAAATTATTTGTGTCAATACATCAAGTTGTACATCTTAAATAAATACAATTTTTATCTGTCAAAGATAATCTCAATAAAGCTGTTAAATAAGAAATTATTTAATCTAAGTCTTGAATTGTGGGCAGAAGTCCATAGATGGTGGAGAAGGAAAGGATTTCAGATAGAGAACAAGTCACCACTGGAGTGGTCAATGGCAGGAACAGCCTGCCTAGATGTTGTGGCAGTGGATGTTGACCTGAGGTTGGATCAATAGTCAGTGGTAGGGGAAGAGGGGAGACTGGATTATGGAGATTCCTGAAAACCAAGTCAAGGATATTAGAGTACAAGCCTGCTGCAGATAATAGAGAGCCTTTGCATGTTTGGGAATAAGGAGGCTGTTGTAATAATCCAGATGGGACCTGATACCATGCTAGATTTGCATGTTGATAGTGGGGATGAAGAATGGATATGACTTAGAATACCATAGGAAACATTAAGATTTGATGAATATGAGGGAAGTGGAAAGGAGTGACAGAGGACTTGAAGATTTTAGGCTCAGATAGGTGGATGCCAGTACCACTGACAGCAGGAAATTCAGGAGGCAAAGAAATTTAGGGAAAAAGGATATCATTCTGGTGTAAAGTTTGAGAAATTGCAAGAAGTTCAAATGAAAATGTTTTAATAATAGTTTTATAAACTCATTCATTCAACAAACGATCACTTGTTTTGTGCTGGAATTTAATGCTAGGTGCTGAGGATAAAAAAACCTATGATAATGGGGCTTATCCTAAGGGAGTCTGGTAGAGACAAACATACAGGCTATGTTTGTAGGGAGGATGAAAAGGTTCTAGGAACACAAAGGAGGGACAACTTCCCCAAGGTTTTGGGAGTATGGGATTATAGGTCAGGCAAAATATGAAAGATCTGAAAATTTTTGAGTCGTTAGCAAGAAGTAGTAAGTGGTATCTTAGATTGGCTAAGTCCAATTTTTTTAAAAAATTAATTAATTTATTTTTGGCTGAGTTGTGTCTTTGTTGCTGCGTGCAGGCTTTCTCTAGTTGTGGTGAGCGGGGGCTACTCTTCATTGTGGTGTGCCGGCTTCTCATTGCAGTGGCTTCGCTTGTTGTGGAGCACAGGCTCTAGGTGTGCGGGCTTCAGTAGTTGTGGCACGCGGGCTCAGTAGTTGTAGCTCGTGGGCTCTAGAGCGCAGGCTCAGGAGTTGTGGCGCATGGGCTTAGTTGCTCCGCGACATGTGGGATCTTCCTGGACTAGGGGTTGAACCCATGTCCCCTGCATTGGCAGGCAGATTCTTAACCACTGCTCCACCAGGGAAGCCCGCTAAGTCCAATTTTAATGAAAGAAAAAAAGGCAGACAATCAAGGTGTGAGTCCTGCTGATGCTCTCACTGAGAGAACAGGAGAAAGTTGAGAGTCAGTGATAGAAACGGAGAAAGTACTGGAAAAATTGCAGGAGAATTTATAGTGGTGCCACAGACACCGAGAGAGTTTCAAGGAGGAGAGAGTTTGCCAATTGTTTGGATTTGAAACAGCTTTGAGAGGATTATTTCAGTGAAGTGGAAAGGGCAGAAGTTGGAGAGTAACTAGAGAGGAAATAAAAGCATTGAGCACTCATCTGAAAAGTATGTAATAAAAGAAAGCTGTAAAATAGGAAGGTAACCAGAGGGGGCACCAAGAGCGAGTGCAGTAAAATCTTCTCCACTCATTTACTCTACTCAAAAAATGTTGAGTCATTTGCCAGACACTGGGATGGGTACTTCACATATATTTTCTCTTTTAGTCCTCACAATTTTTTGAGTGGGTATTATCTCTTCAGCAAATATGTATTGAGGGCTTCTTGGTGCCAGATAATATTTCAGGTGATGAGGATACAATAGCGGACAAAAATAGTCACAGTTCCTGTGCTCTTGGTGCTTATTGTCTAAAGGGAGAACTGACATTAGATAAATCATGTCACACATTATGAAAAATTGCAACAGGAAGAAAGTATACTCTTACGGGATAGTGATCATTCAAATAGGGCGGTGCTCCAGTTCACCTTTGTCCTGTGAACAAGTTTTGCTAAACAATTAATAGAGGAAATGTCATGACATCTTTATGAAAAATGTTCCAATTTGCAGAGAAGTGTGCAAGTGGGCACACTGGGTTTGCTGTGACTTTTAGGGCCACTATGATTGTGGGCACTGATGTTAGATGACTTCAAGTGGAGACCTGTTCTGCTGCCCTCCTGAATCTTTTGACTCATCAAAGGTGCCTTTTCAAAGTCAAGAATGGTTCCAAGATTGTGCTCCGAAAGTGGTGGAGCTCGTGTTTAAACCTGAACCTGGGAAGCTGGTTCAGGTTGACCAAATGTCCTCTCCTCCCCAACCTCCCAGGGGCATCCTGGAATTTAGAACCTCCAGACAGCCCACCCAGAGGTGGGAGCCATGGAGTTTCTGGGCAGCATTCCTACTCCAGCCTCTGGAGTTTCTCATTTGGTCTTGACTCCCTATTTCTGTTCTCCTAGCTCCTGATTATCTTCCTTTTTGCCCAGATCCTGATCTCAGTTTTTAACTCCTGCCCAGTAAATTGAAATCACCTCTGACTTGTTTCTTGTTTGTAAGTTAGTTTCTGTCTCTGGAAGAGTTGTGCTCCCATCTCCTGATAGGTTTCATCATTGTTTCCCCTTGCCCATCATCTGGGAGGCAGGCAACTTCAAGTTTCCAGGATATATGATCATCTTGAAAGCAGATCGACTTTTGAGCTTCGTTTGAGTGTCCTATTATGGTGAGTAACCCAGAGTCATCCTGGTGTGGCTTTGAAGAAGTGAAATGCATCCTCCCTGCATTCTTCTCTGAGCTTCTTAGTGCTTTCAGGTCTTACAGGTAAATGTGTCTTACAAGGCTTGTATCTTTGTGTGTCTGTGGAACAAGCTACCATCGTGAGCAGGTTGAAAATTATTATTGTAATAAATTTGAAAAATAAGACTGTTAAATAAATTCATGATCACCAAACCAGAAACAAAAGTAAGGTTCCAACGTGGTCCCTTTTTATTCTCTCCCTTAGCAGCATGCTTTCCTGTTAGTCCAATCCTCCCTAAACTAGGTCTCAGAGTGTATAAGTGGAACCAATTTTTATTTGTCTGGAACTCACCAAAATGTAGCATCTTTCCCCTCACAACCTCATGGAGTTACCAGCTCATTACGTTTGATTTACCGGAGAGTCTGAAGCTCTTGACCGTAGGAAGAAATGATTTCCCACACTCTCTTGTGCCCTGAAGTATTTTCTTCTTTCCTAATCAAGAGTTTTATTAGATCTTTCCCTCCCTTTCTAACGACACAAGAACATGACCTGGAAGTGACCTTTTTAAGATTTTCATATGTAAAGCAATTTACCATAATTACGATAGGACTGAACTTTTTTCTTGAGTTTGAGGAAAATTTAATATGAATCCATTCATTTTATTTACTTTATGTATTTTTAATTTTTATTTTTAAAAATAAGTTTATTTATTTATTTAATTTTGGCTGCGTTGGGTCTTCGTTGCTGCACACGGGCTTTCTCTAGTTGCGGTGAGCGGGGGTTAGTCTTTGCTGTGGTGGGCGGGCTTCTCATTGAGGTGGCTTCTCTTGTTGCGGAGCACGGGCTCTAGGCGTGCGGGCTTAAATAGTTGTGGTGCGAGGGCTGTAGAGTGCAGGCTCAGTAGTTGTGGCGCACGGGCTTAGTTGCTCCGCGGCACATGGGATCTTCCCGTCTTCCCGGACCAGGGCTCAAACCCGTGTCCCCTGCATTGGCAGGTGGGTTCTTAACCACTGCGCCACTAGGGAAGTCCAGAATCCATTCATTTTATATTTAAGTTCATGAGTCACACCCACATTATGTCCCTGGTAAAAATTCTGAAAGGTCACAGCAAAAAGCAGAAAAGGGCTACCTCCATAAGAGTGTCTGTCTATGTGCCCATGTTTGCTTTCCAACCCTAAACAGAAACGCCTGACTCAGCACTGTCTGGGAAAATCAGCCTTTGATCCAAATATATGTTGTTCAATGATGGTGTCACAGTTCCAGCCATACCATCAGCCCACCAGGAAGTCTGAGGAAGGGAGGCAGGCAGCCAGAAGGACAGAACTTTCTTCTCACCAGGAAGTACCTAGCTCTAAGCGAGAGATGGGTCACTTGGTGCCACCAGGGGAAGGATAATTTAGCCATTGTGTTCACGATTAAGAAGCATTCCTCTTCACTCACGGAAGACTTTCAGTGTCACTACTGCCTGGAATCAAATGAAATCCTCCCAAGCCATGGTTGGGATGGAGAATTAACCACAGAACATGGTCACAGTGAGTTTGTGGCCCGGGCTGGGCACTCTGTAATTGAGCTTGGGTCGAGACCAATCTTCTCCACAGTCGCGGTGGCCCTGTGCCATTACTATGGTTCCCATGAGTGGAGGAGGCTGCAGCTCACTGAGGGCACCAGCCGTGAAAATGGCTCAGAAGAGACGGCGCAAACAAGCTGCTGTGCTCAGGCTCAGGTCCATGCTGTTGGCGGCCAAGCAGGACAAGTCAAGGTCGTAGAACTGAGATAGGCTGGGACCTGGGACCCTTTACTGGAGTGCTTGCCCTTGCACCTGGACAAATGTCTCCTGAGCAACAGAATGCAAAGCAACTATAAGGGACTGAAAATCACTGCACGCATGCACCAACTACCATTTCTGAGGCGCTGAGAGCAAAAGCAGGGTATTACGCATGGTTCCTGCACATAGCACCACCAAGGGGGCGGGCAGACCCCCTAAGCCACCCCTCCGGCCCAACCCACTGATATGCCCCCACCCTCATCCCATTTAAGGAACCAGCCTGCCCTCCTCGGAGAGCGAGCGAGGGCACCTGTTACTTGTTTTCTCTCCTTTGTGCAGCAGCACAAGTCCCAGTAAAGCGTTGCCTGAATTCCTCATCTGATCTTTTACCAATTTCTATTGATTAAAGGGTCCAAGGACCCGGGTCAGTAACAGAACTCCTTGGGACTTAGGGTATTGCCCCCAAGGAGCATCAGCACTTGGGGTTCTAGTGACCAGGCAAAGAGGCCCTCCAGGTGTCTGAGCACACCCTCCAGTTCTGCCAGGGTATGTTGGCATTTCCTGCTGCTCGCCTCAGCAGTGGCCAGAGGTTTCTTCTCCATGTCCTCTGCCAGGGACTGCACTTCCAGCTCTGGGGCCGCCATCACGACCCCCAGGACTGAACTTTATTCTTGCAGGTAATTTAATGTTTTCTTTGAGTTTGCAGGAGGGGTAGACAACTCCGTTTACAAAAGGATGTATCCTGGGGTCCAAGCAATATAACCAATTGGCAAGGGAGAATGTTTGTATTAGAGAACAAACGGACCCTAACTGCCAATTTTAACGTGGTTAATTGGTATTTATTCTTTAATAACTCAGTAACTCAGGCATCACTTCATGTAGGAAGCCTATTCTGAATTTCCCCACCCTCATCCAAAGACACTGAGTCAGCAAACCAGGATGTATGGTCACCCTCTATAAAGTTATGTCTGAATCTCAAAGTACTTACCACACTAATCGATCTTCTGTAATCACACAATCAGAAAATGATAGAATCAGAAAATGATATCTATTGGATAGATATTTCATCCAATGGTAAACACATTTCTCTAGAGTAGACTGCCTCAGTTTAAATTTAAGCTCTCTCACTGACTGTGTAATATTGAGCAAGTCACTTAATCTGTGCCTCAGCTTTCCCCATCTGTAGAATAGGAATAATAATAGTATCTACCTAACAGGGTTGCTGTGAAGATTAAATGAATTACTTGTGCAAAATGCTTACAACAGGGCCTGAAGCGTAGTAAATGCTACCTAAATATTACCAGTTATTATTATGGCATGTGGTTGGTCCGGTAGAAGAGGTAGAATTTGAAATGGAGCTGAAGGATAAGTGTACTAGGTAAAGACAGCTTTTTACCAGTATGCGGGGACACACTCTTATAAGGCTGTAAAGGTCAGCAGCTAAGGTGATGTAAATAGTTGTTTTCATTTTATTTCTACTGGTCTCCATTCACTGCTTTGGTTTGGGAAAATAATTCTCTGTTATTTGGCCCAGTGGAACTTAAACTCCACTTCCCTTCTCCTGAGCTCATGACAGACACTGATATGTTGATAATGGTATTTTTTCCAGTGAGCAGATGAAGCCTCAGAACGCTTCTCACCATGGCCCTCCAGAGAGGTCCTGCCAGTGATTGGAGGGACCGAAAAGACAAGAACACATATGCCATTCCCAGGTGAGTCCCTCGTTTCACAGCAGAGAGACCTGGAGCCTAGAGAAGTGAAGTGACTTGCCCAAGGCCACACAGCCAGCCAGAGCAAGAACTGGAACTTGGGTTTTTCCACTCTTTGGTTGGTATTTGTCTTGCCATCATGTATGATGGTATTTATTTTCCTAACATATCATTTGGTTAGCTTAGTTTCTGATTAGAATGGCCCCTGCCACCAGTTACACTGATGTAGCTTTAGATGGTTAAATATACATATATATAAAATATACGTATGTGTGTATATGTATTGTCAAAAGTTCATAAATAACAGAAATAAAACCAATGAATCATTGAAGTAGTAATCAGTAAAAGTTTATTGTGCACACACCACAAAGACAGTTTATGAACCAGGAACACTCAAACCAAAACATGGAATGAGGCTCAAGGTATACTGTTAAAAAACAAATTACATACTGGGAAGGCAGTGACTGTTTATTCTTCACCATGATTGGTTATAGTATTAGAATTTTCTTAAATGATAGGAAATTGGTTAGTGGCCACCGCATATCAGTTTGGGGAAACAGTTTAAGTTTTACTTACGATTTTCAGAGGCATAAGCAAGAAATGACCCAGGTCAAGTTAGTCTTGCAAAATGAGCTAAATTAAGCTTTGCTTGTATGATTAAACTGATTTTGTCTGCTCAGGGACTTTTCCAGGCTTGTCTCTTTGTTTTTGATTTTAACAATATCACATCATATATTTATTACATTAAAGACATATAGCTGCAAATAATTAAAAACAAAAGGAAGCAAGGTACAATCATTCATCCACGAGATGCCCTACAACACTGTAGTGAAATTCATAAGCCTTGCTTGCTCTGCAGCAGTGCTGATGGCACTATCTATCTGGCTTAACCAAATTATTGTGGCATGATCTTGTAGTCAGGTTGCAAATGAAAAACTCCAGGCTAATCAACAGCAGACTGAGTGTACTTAGAGCTTCGTGCCTATAAGCATGAATTGTGATATTTTACTGCTTTTAAATGATGCATGATGAAATGATTGAAGACATCATTACATGGAACAATATCCAACAGGGAATGTGATATTCTTAATGATTTAGCACTTCAAGCTCTTATGGGAGTGTTAAGTACTTTTACTGAAGAACTGTAGGGAAGTGGTGTTTTTTCAGATTAAGTCTGGATCTAGACAAACAGTGGAGTCTTGACCATATCACAGACATGTTCAGGGAACCTGGCAAGCGGGAGAAAGTGGAGGGTCTAGCTCTAAGCTGGATCTGAGTGACTTAATTAGCATTGCTGAAACCCTAGTAAAGTGGTTCTCAATCTTGGCTGAATATTAGAATCACCTGGGGAGCTTTTAAACCTCCCATGCTGGGGGCCCCCGCCAGGGATTGTGATTTAATTTTCTGGGTGGGGCCAGGCACTGATGGTTTTTAAAGCTCCCAGATGATTCTAATGTATAGGCACAGAGGTAAACCAATGGTGTGGTCCTTGAGCAGCAAATACATTTTGGATCCTCCTCCTTTTTAACAACGCTGGTGTAGGGATTGCTGCGAGAATAAATGCAGGAGCAGAGAGGAGAAACAGGTAGGAGAACACAGGGGGAGGGTCAGCAATTTCTCAAAACCTTCACCTACTTGTTCAGAGTTTTAAAGCTCTCCTCATAGGTGAATCATTTGATACAATTTCTAATGACAAATCATGTCTGGAATATGACTCTATGCCTCCTAACCTCGAATTGCAAAAAGGACTTAATGTATTCATTAATCCGTTCACTTAATGAGCTTTTACAAGAATACCTGGGGCAAAAAACCAGTATGTGCTCTCCAGAAGCCACACCTACATAACTGTTTGGAAATTGACATAGGAGAGGCACAGAATACGCATATATGGACAATGGACTTTTCTTCTTCCCTCTCCTTCTTTGGAGCCAGGTACTTTCTCTGGTTCACGAAAACGTAACTCAGGACGGGGAAGATGGTATTGCCTTTGCATAATAAGGTGCAAGAGATAAACTACCAGAAGGGCATATTCAACAGCTGATTTTCTTGGACACTTTGCCTGTTGGCTACACCAGGACATGAACCCCTTCCCTTTTTTTTTTTAACATCTTTTTTGGAGTATAATTGCTTTACAGTGTTGTGTTAGTTTCTGCCATATAACAAAGTGAATCAGCCATACGCATACGTATATCCCCATATCCCCTCCCTCTTGCATCGCCTTCCCACGCTCCTTATCCCACCCTCCCTATCCCACCCCTCTAGGTGGTTGCAAAGCACCGAGCTGATCTCCCTGTGCCGTGCAGCTGCTTCCCACTAGCTATCTACTCTACATTTGGTAGTGTATATATGTCCATGCCACTCTCTCACTTTGTCCTAGCTTACACTTCCCCCTCCCCATGTCCTCAAGTCCATTCTCTACATCTGTGTCTTTATTCCTGTCCTGCCCCTAGGTTCATCAGAACCATTTTTTTTTTTTGATTCCATATATATGTGTTAGCATATGGTATTTGGAGGTTCCTTAAAAAACTAAAAATAGAACTACCATATGACCCAGCAATCCCACTACTGGGCATATACCCTGAGAAAACCATAATTCAAAAAGAGTCATGTACCACAGTGTTCATTGCAGCACTATTTACAATAGCCAGGACATGGAAGCAACCTTCCCTCTTTTTTGATTCTACGTAGAGCCATACTTCCTCACCCCTGATTTCTCATGTTCCTCCCATCCAGTGGTGAAAATTGAGGTTGCAGAGAATGACAGTAAACCCTTCCTGGGGCTGCATGTAAGAGTTGACAGGGTGAGGGCCATGAGGAGGTTGAAAGGACTGAGGGGCTATGGGGGATTGGGAGGAGGGGGTATGGAGTAGGGGTAGCTACTGAAATGCAAGCCGAACCCCTCAGGGAGGCCTCTCCCATAAGCCCACCAACCACTGAATGAATAGATTTTCTCACCTCAATCTCAGGTAAAAGACTAATTGATTGCTCTTTGGGATTTTGTATATTTGTTTGCTCTTTTGTTTTTATTTATAGACTATATTATATTACCTTTCACAACAATGATGGTTAGTGCTGGGTTTATAAAGGCCATAGAATTTCAGAGAAAGGTCAGGCTCCTGTCAATAACCAAATCTTCAGGAAGCTGAAATGCTGAAAGTCACTAGAATTTCATAGACTATAGACTTTTTAATTGGAAAAATCACTGGAGAGACTTCACTCCACTCTCTAATTTTCTAATGAAGCGACCTAACTTCTAGAAATAGTGAGGGAGTGGGGTCGAGATGAGGTGAGACAGAGGGAACCTCATAAGCCAGGCTGTAAGAAGAGGGAAGACATAAGACCCACTGGAGGATGGAGAAATCGGCCACCTGGTTATTCACATTTGCTTTAACCTTGGGCAAAAGTGAATTATTTTAACAAAAGAAACTGAACTATTAATATGAACAAGATGTAAAGCACTTAGATATGGCTCATGTTAGGAAAAAATATGAGATCAGGGAAGTTCTGTGAGGGATAAGGACAGAGAAGCATTGCAATTTACTTGGAAGTGAGACCTTCCCATACAAACTTAGAAAACAAAAGGATGACACTTCTTCCTTTTCCTTTTTCCCTCTTCGCTGCTCTCCCCCATTCTCTCTCTCCTCTTCCTCCCTCATCACTTTCTCCAGTCCAGTGTCATCACTGAGTGGGAATCCATGTTGAATGACATGAGGATCTCCTCAGTCAGTGCTTCCCTAGTGATCAAGACCGTGCCATCCAGGGAATTAACCTGCCATGTGTGTGGGGGTGGCTGTGCGGGCAGAGGCTGAGAAGGTAGGGCATAGGGAGCTCTCGCCTATATTTTGCAGTCTCCCTCTGTCCCACACTCGGACATCTGGGTTGAGTGCTACCTCTGTTAGAAATAAAAACACAATAATAAAAAGGAGCAATTTGAATTCTGAATTTCATATGGAAATGATTAGAAGTGCGAATATTGTCAATGGAATATGTCATCATTGCTACAGAAATAGGCTTTGTCATTACAGTAAAGGCAACTGTAATTTTATTTTGGAACTCCTTCTGCCTCCTCTTTCCTTATAATCTCCAAGAAAATAACTGAAATTAAAAATCGGTCCACTCTGCCCTGCTAACCCCACCATTAAATCTTCTCAGTACTATTATGTTCATGATTCTCAACATCATAATTCAGGAATGAATCAAAGAGAACCCAAACACTGAAATTTGCTCTCAAGGCCTTTACAAGCTCCAGAATTACTGTTGGGATAATTTAATCCCTAGGAACAACCAGGCTACTGATGTTTCGGTTAGTCAACTTTGGCGATGCAATGTATCAATACCTAGAGAATAATGTTCTGTTTCATGGTAGAAAATTGGAGTCCTTTCTTCCAATCAGAAGTATAAGGACTCTTGATGAGATACAGTGAAGCTTCAAAAGCTAGAAAAAGTGGGTAAAAATATATAAAGTTTGTTTCCTTCAACCTCTCGAGAATTTTCTATCCTTTTTTTTTTTTTAAAGTGTATTCCCAGGTATTTTATTCTTTTTGATGTGATTTTTTTTAACATCTTTATTGGAGTATAATTGCTTTACAATGGCGTGTTAGTTTCTGCTTTATAACAAAGTGAATCAGCTATACATATACATATATCCCCATATACCCCCCTCTTGCATCTCCCTCCCACCCTCCTTATCCCACCCCTCTAGCTGGTCATAAAGCACTGAGCTGATCTCCCTGTGCTATGAGGCTGCTTCCCACTAGCTATCTATTTTACATTTGGTAGTATATATAAGTCCATGCCACTCTTGCACTTCGTCCCAGCTTACCCTTCCCCCTCTCCGTGTCCTCAAGTCCATTCTCTACATCTGTGTCTTTATTCCTGTCCTGCCCCTAAGTTCTTCAGAACCTTTTTTTTTTTCTTTTAGATTCCATATATATGTGTTAGCATACAGTATTTGTTTTTCTCTTTCTGACTTACTTCACTCTGTATGACAGACTCTACAACTCACTACAAATAACTCAATTTCATTCCTTTTTTTGACTGAGTAATATTCCATTGTATATATGTGCCACGTCTTCTTTATCCATTCATCTGTTAATGGACACTTAGGTTGCTTCCATGTCCTGGCAATTGTAAATAGAGCTGCAATGAACATTGTGGTACATGACTCCTTTTGAATTATGGTTTTCTCAGGGTATATGCCCAGTAGTGGGATTGCTGGGTCGTATGGTAGTTCTATTTTTAGTTTTTTAAGGAACCTCCATACTGTCCTCCATAGTGGCTGTATCAATTTACATTCCCACCAACAGTGCAAGAGGGTTCCCTTTTCTCCATACCCTCTCCAGCATTTGTTGTTTGTAGATTTTTTGATGATGGCCATTCTGACTGGTGTGAGGTGATACCTCATTGTAGAGTTGATCTGCATTTCTCTAATGATTAGTGATGTTGAGCATCCTTTCATGTGTTTGTTGGCAATCTGTATATCTTCTTTGGAGAAATGTCTATTTAGGTCTTCTGCCCATTTTTGGATTGAGTTGTTTGTTTTTTTGATATTGAGCTGCATGAGCTGCTTGTAAATTTTGGAGATTAATCCTTTGTCAGTTGCATCATTTACAAATATTTTCTCCCATTCTGAGCGTTGTCTTTTTGTCTTGTTTATGGTTTCCTTTGCTGTGCCAAAGCTTTTAAGTTTCATTATGTCCCATTTGTTTATTTTTGTTTTTATTTCCACTTCTCTAGGAGGTGGGTCAAAAAGGATCTTGCTGTGATGTATGTCATAGAGTGTTCTGCCTATGTTTTCCTCTAAGAGTTTGATAGTGTCTGGCCTTACATTTAGGTCTTTAATCCATTTTGAGTTTATTTTTGTGTATGGTGTTAGGGAGTGTTCTAATTTCATTCTTTTACATGTAGCTGTCCAGTTTTCCCAGCACCACTTATTGAAGAAGGTGTCTTTTCTCCATTGTATATTCTTGCCTCCTTTATCAAAAATAAGGTGACCATATGTGCATGGGTTTATCTCTGGGCTTTCTATCCTGTTCCATTGATCTATATTTCTGTTTTTGTGCCCGTACCATACTGTCTTGATTACTGTAACTTTGTAGTATAGTCTGAAGTGAGGGAGCCTGACCCCTCCAGCTCCGTTTTTCTTTCTCAAGATTGCTTTGGCTATTCGGGGGACTTTTGTGTTTCCATACAAATTGTGAAATTTTTTGTTCTAGTTCTGTGAAAAATGCCATTGGTAGTTTGATAGGGGTTGCAGTGAATCTGTAGATTGCTTTGGGTAGTATAGTCATTTCACAATGTTGATTCTTCCAATCCAAGAACATGGTATATCTCTCCATCTGTTTGTATCATCTTTAATTTCTTTCATCAGTGTCTTACAGTTTTCTGCATATAGGTCTTTTGTCTCCTTCAGTAGGTTTATTCCTAGGCATTTTATTCTTTTTGTTGCAATGCTAAATGGGAGTGTTTCCTTCATTTTTCGTTCAGATTTTTCATCATTAGTGTATAGGAATGCAAGAGATTTCTGTGCATTAATTTTGTATCCTGATACTTTACCAAACTCATTGATTAGCTCTAGTAGTTTTCTGGTAGCATCTTTAGGATTCTCTATGTATACTATCATGTCATCTGCAAACAGTGACAGCTTTACTTCTTCTTTCCTGATTTGGATTCCTTTTATTTCTTTTTCTTCTCTGATTGCTGTGGCTAAAACGTCCAAAACTAAGTTGAATAATAGTGGTGAGAATGGGCAGCCTTGTCTTGTTCCTGATCTTAGTGGAAATGGTTTCAGTTTTTCACCATTGAGAACGATGTTGGCTGTGGGTTTGTCATATATGGCGTTTATTATGTTGAGGTAAGTTCCCTCTATGCCTACTTTCTGGAGGGTTTTTATCATAAATTGGTGTTGAATTTTGTCGAAAGCTTTTTCTGCATCTATTTAGATAATATGTCATATGGTTTTTCTCCTTCAATTTGTTAATATGGTTCATCACATTGATTGATTTGCGTATATTGAAGAATCCTTGCATTGCTGGGATAAACCCCACTTGATCATGGTGTAAGATCCTTTTAATGTGCTGTGGATTCTGTTTGCTAGTATTTTGTTGAGGATTTTTGCATCTATATTCATCAGTGATATTGGCCTGTAGTTTTCTTTCTTTGTGACATCTTTGTCTGGTTTTGGTATCAGGGTGATGGTGGCCTTGTAGAATGAGTTTGGGAGGGTTCCTCCCTCTGCTATATTTTGGAAGAGTTTGAGAAGGATAGGTATTATCTCTTCTCTAAACATTTGATAGAATTCGCCTGTGAAGCTGTCTGGTCCTGGGCGTTTGTTTTTTGGAAGATTTTTAATCACAGTCTCAATTTCAGTGCTTGTGATTGGTCTATTTATATTTTCTATTTCTTCCTGGTTCAGTGTCGGAAGGTTGTGCTTTTTTAAGAATTTGTCCATTTCTTCCAGGTTGTCCATTTTATTGGCATATAATTGCTTGCAGTAATCTCTCATGATCCTTTGTATTTCTGCAGTGTCAGTTGTTACTTCTTTTTCATTTCTAATTCTGTTGCTTTGAGTCTTCTCCCTTTTTTTTCTTGATGAGTCTGGCTAATGGTTTATCAATTTTGTTTATCTTTGCAAAGAACCAGCTTTTAGTTTTATTGATCTTTGCTATTGTTTCCTTCATTTTTTTCCATTTATTTCTGATCTGATCTTTATGATTTCTTTCCTTCTGCTAACTTTGGGTTTTTTTTTTTTTGTTCTTCTTTCTCTAATTGCTTTAGGTGTAAGGTTAGGTTGTTTATTTGCGATGTTTCTTGTTTCTTGAGGTAGGATCGTATTGCTATAAACTTCCCTCTTAAAACTGCTTTTGCTGCATCCCATAGGTTTTGGGTCATCATGTGTACATTGTCATTTGTTTCTAGGTATTTTTTGATTTCCTCTTTGATTTCTTCAGTGATCTCTGGGTTATTAAGTAGTGTATTGTTTAGCCTCCATGTGTTTGTATTTTTTAATAGATTTTTTTCCTGTAATTGATATCTAGTCTCATAGTGTTGTGTTTGGAAAAGATACTTGATACGATTTCAATTTTCTTAAATTTACCAAGGCTTTGTGACCCAACATATGATCTATCCTGGAGAATGTTCCATGAGCTCTTGAGAAGAAAGTGTATTCTGTTGTTTTTGGATGGAATGTCCTATAAATATCAATTAAGTCCATCTTGTTTAATGTATCATTTAAAGTTTGTGTTTCCATATTTATTTTCATTTTGGATGATCTGTCCATTGGTGAAAGTGGGGTGTTAAAGTCCCCTACTATGATTGTGTTACTGTTAATTTCCCCTTTTATGGCTGTTGGCATTTGTCTTATGTATTGAGGTGCTCCTATGTTGGGTGCATAAATATTTACAATCGTTATGTCTTCTTCTTGGATTGATCCCTTGATCATTATGTCGTGTCCTTCTTTGTCTCTTGTAATAGTCTTTATTTTGAAGTCTATTTTGTCTGATATGAGGATTCCTACTCCAGCTTTCGTTTGATTTCCATTTGCATGGAATATCTTTTTCCATCCCCTCACTTTCAGTCTGTATGTGTCTGAGGTGGGTCTGAAGTGGGTCTCTTGTAGACAGCATATATACAGGTCTTGTTTTTGTATCCATTCAGCCAGTCTATGTCTTTTGGTGGGAGCATTTAATCCATTTACATTTAAGGTAATTATCGATATGTATGTTCCTATTACCATTTTCTTAACTCTTTTGGATTTGTTTTTGTAGGTCTTTTCCTTGTCTTGTGTTTCCTGCCTACAGAAGTTCTTTAGCATTTGTTGTAAAGCTGCTTTGGTGGTGCTGAATTCTTTTAGCTTTTGCTTGTCTGTGAAGGTTTTAATTTCTCCATCAAATCTGAATGAGATCCTTGCGGGGTTGAGTAATCTGGGTTGTAGGTTTTTCCCTTTCATCACTTTAAATATGTCCTGCCACTCCCTTCTGGCTTGCAGAGTTTCTGCTGAAAGATCAGCTGTTAACCTTATGGGGATTCCCTTGTGTGTTATTTGTTGTCTTTCCCTTGCTGCTTTTAATATTTTTTCTTTGTATTTAATTTTTGATAGTTTGATTAATATGTGTCTTGGCGTGTCTCTCCTTGGACTTATCCTGTATGGGACTCTCTGCTTTTCCTGGACTTGATTAACTATTTCCTTTCCCATATTAGGGAAGTTTTCAACTATAATCTCTTGAAATATTTTCTCAGTCTTTCTCTTTTTCTCTTCTTCTTCTGGGACCCCTATAATTTGAATGTTGGTGCATTTATTTTCGTCCCAGAGGTACCTGCGACTGTCCTAAATTCTTTTCATTCTTTTTTCTTTATTCTGCTCTGCAGTAGTTATTTTCACTATTTTATCTTCCAGGTCACTTATCCGTTCTTCTGCCTCAGTTATTCTGCTATTGATGCCTTCTAGAGAATTTTAAATGTCATTTATTGTGTTGTTCATCTTTGTGTGTTTGCTCTTTAGTTCTTCTAGGTCCTTGTTAAATGTTTCTTGTATATTCTGCATTCTATTTCCAAGATTTTGGATCATCTTTACTATCATTACTCTGAATTCTTTTTCAGGTAGACTGCCTATTTCCTCTTCATTAGTCTGGTCTGGTGGGTTTTTACCTTGCTCCTTCATCTGCTGTGTGGTTCTCTGTCTTCTCATTTTGCTTAACTTACTTTGTTTAGGGTCGTCTTTTTGCAAGCTGCATGTCCGTAGTTCCCATTGTTTTTGGTGTCTGCCCCCAGTAGCTAAGGTTGGTTCAGTGGGTTGTGTAGGCTTCCTGGTGGAGGGGACTAGTGCCTGTGTTCTGCTGGATAAGGCTGGTACTTGTCTTTCTGGTGGGCAGGACTGCATCCGGTGGTGTGTTTTGGGGTGTCTGTGACCTTATTATGAGTTTAGGCAGTCTCTCTGCTAATGGGTGGGGTTGTGTTCCTGTCTTGCCAGTTGTTTTGCATATGGTGTCCAGCACTGTAGCTTGCTGGTCATTGAGTGGAGCTGGGTCTTAGCGTTGAGATGGAGATCTCTGGGAGAGCTTTCACCATTTGATATTACGTGGAGCTGGGAGGTCTCTGGTGGACCAATGTCCTAAACTTGGCTCTCCCACCTCAGAGGCACAGGCCTGACACCTGGCCGGAGCACAAAGACTCTGTCAGCCCCATGGCTGCTAGTGTTGGAGGGTCTCCTACAGAGGCAGGGGTGGCTGTGGCTTTCCGTGGGGAGAAGAACACTGGCAGCAGAAGTTCTGGGAAGTACTCCTTGGCATGAGCCTTCCCAGAGCCCACCATTAGCCCCACCAAAACTCTATCCTTTCTTATGGGCAGCTGATTGTCTCTGGAAATAACTTTCCCCAAATGAGGAGAAAGTTTCCTTTAGATGAGTTAGATGTTTTTAAAAAAATACTTTGTGTATTTAATGAAATTACTCCTTTGATCCAACCCATAAGCAAGATATGTTGACTTTCTAGCTCCAAAAATTATTTCACATCAGACTGTGTGTCTCTGTCTCTGTCTCTGATGCCACCACCTTAGTCTGGCTCTCATCTGTGCTAGGGCCTCCTGCTCAGACTCATGCCCCATCCCATCCACTCACAACAGCCAGTGTCCTCATCTTACATTGTAAAGGACCCCACCCTCCACATCGCCCCCCTGCTTAAAGACCTGCAGTGAGAGAAGTTTGAATTCCCCTAATGCAATGGCCCTTCTGTGCCCCACTGTCCCCCACCCTCTGTTACTTTCTCTCCAGCACTCTGCTGTTTCTTTCATGAAACCTTATAACAATTTATAAATAGTTCGTTTGCTTATTTTTTTCTTGTGTCATCTTGCCTACCAGATTGTATGATTCATAAATTCAGAGATGTTTCTCTTTCTGTCTTGTTCATCTTTGTTTCTTAGTGGCAAGCTCAATGACTAGCACATGGTGGACTTTTTCCCCAGCATTTTTTAAATAAAAAAATTCAAACATACAGCACAGAGAATTTTATAATGAACACCTGAATACCTAACCCCTAGTTTCTACTGTAGTTTCTTCATCACATATCTATCCCTCTCTCTATTCCTCTATCTATCCTCAACACGTGGTTGACTTTTAATGCATTTGTTGAATGAATGAGTAAATGAAGAATGTTACTCTTTTGGTCAATAGCCCGAAGCTATATATCCTGAGCTTCCTTGTTTCTGTGTGGACAGAGGGTATGGGGAACTACGTCATGTTTCGTTGGATGTGTATCTGCTCACCTCTGTACCAGGCACTGGGCCAGAAACTGAGGATGCAGAAATAAGGACAAATTTCCTGCCTTCCAGAGGCACAGCCTCCACTAGCGAGAAGACCCAAATATGTTAGTGATAGAAGAAATAAGTAGAAAATGTTGACTAGCGATTTTTTTTCACATGTATGACTTGTTAATAAAGACTGACCAGTCCTATCTTGATGTTCAAACTGCCTGATTTCTTGACCTTTTGTGTTTTTTGTTGCACAAGTAGACAAAAGCGATTGTTTACTTGGCCAATGCCAGTGAAGGAATATTTTATGATTCCTAGTTAAGTGAGTGACAAATGCAAGCCCATTTGAACCATGAAACTCTTAGCTTTTTTTTTTTTAAAGTTCTGCACATACCATTGAAATATACAAATAATAGAAGCAAAAGAAAAGCGTATAAATGTTCCTAATCTAGGCTAACTATGGTCAAGGTAAAGAGCATCTCTGCTTAGTCTAGAAAATTGACAGAGCAGAGCAGGTAGAGCTTTCTTCCCTTCTGCATGCAGATAGTTTTTTCTAAACTATGTTTGATTATATTTTTTGGACCCTGTGTTTATTATTTTGATCGCTCAGAGGAAATGCTTACCTTTGAAGTGACATCCTACGGCAGTGCTTTGCAATATCCTTTATTAAGCTTTACTGTGTCTATTCACATTTATAATATTTTGATTCTTATTTTAGAAGGAGGATTTTAAGAAGGTCAGTGCAGTATCTTTGTGATTGAATTCCAAGATTACTTAGCAGGGGTCCATGTATATAAGTGTGTTGAATCATTGTGAACTGGGAATGCATTCAAGTTCAAGCTTAACTGAGAATCCTCTGTTAAATATTTAAAAGTGAAGCATTCTTTTAAAAGAGGCCTATGGGCCTGGACAGCATAGAAATGGGTGAACACAGCACCGCTAAGCAGCAAAAGCAGAGCTGGGACCTGAGCTTGTTGTTCCTCCAACCTTGGCTGTCTCCTCAGCCCCTCACCCCTTTTATTGATGGCGTTCTGCTTTCTAACACGTTGGGGATCCCCAGCCCATTAACTTTCATTTGCTCACATTGTCCTTCCATGGGCTTCCATGTGGCAAATATTTCAGGGCCCAGTGTGGTCCTGACCTGGATTTGCTTACTGGCTTTGCCACTAGCAGTTAAAGGACCTCGAACAAGAAATGTACTTTTTCCAAGTTCTAGGTCCCTTACCTGTAACTGGGAGACCTTAATACCTACTTCAACATGTAAAACATGTCCACCATGGAGAAGACTCTTGATAAATCTATCAGTAGTTTTACTCTACCATCTTAAGATCAGTTACCACCTTGGATCACTAAGAAATGATGTTTGCAGAGAAATATGGATGTAAGCACCTAGATATTTAGTGCAATAGGAGAAAAAAGCAAATCTGGAGGTGGATATTTTATTTATAAAATTAAACCTAATTTATTTTGCAAAAATCAACACATACATGTTCAGATCTGGTTTATCTTCAAAACACGTATTTTTGTTTTTTTAACAAACATGCAAGCTAATTTGGCATGCCAAACATTCTTCTCTTTAGCTCTCCTTGGAAAATTTTTTTTTCATAACACAAACAAGGGTGCAAATATTGTCCAAAAACTATTTACATTTTTACCCTCCAGAATTACTAACATTAAGATTTATTGAGAGGAAAGAAAAACTTCAAGGTTTGGCCTTTGGCATTCACATTTGATTCAGCAGTGTAATTAAAAACTTGTATTTGTTTTTAAGATAAACACTTTGAAGGAAATTTAATAAATCTTGGTTTTGCTCTGCAAAGGAGCCACTGTATCAAAACATTTAACTGGAACTGTCGAGTTCCTGCTGGTAGAATATTACTTCCAGCCTATTTATTAGCTTTTCTTCCTGTAGCCCAATATATGATTCCCCACACCCCACCCCTCCACTGAGTGAAAACACAGAAAGGATGCAATTTCTTGTCTCTTTTCCCCCAGCATCATGCAAGGCAAGGCAGCATCACAAGTCACAGTATCTGAATTTACTTTGATTATATATTTTTTCTTACACTTAAAATGATTTTGTATTATAATACTTACTGGGTCATCTAAAATCAACATTGTTGATTTTAAACTGTTATAAAGCCAGACTTTTAGAGGCATTTGAAACAATTCATGAACCATGTCTGAAAGGAGATAATTACCTTCAACCTATTCTTTTGCGCTTGAAGTAAAAGAATTTTAGGTATCAGCAAGTTACTAGAAAATAAGACTTTAGGGGGTCTGTATAATTTATTCAGATCTTTTTGTATATTGTAAACAAGGATAGGATACTTTTGACAGTAGTGTATGAACAAATTTTTTAAAAATATATCCTTCACTATAGAATAGGTATCAAGAGAGCATTTTAAATATGATTCTGATAGGTCTCTTATGAGCCTACTTCCCAGAAAAAGTTTATATGAAATTTCCCAATTAAAAACAAAATCTAAAGTCATAGATTTAAGTTGAGAGAATATGGTATGTGAGGTAAGGTCATTGTGTTATCTATGGTCTGATGCACAATGTAGCATGTACAAAAGAACCTAAAGAGACATCTATCTCAAATTTCAGGCAGGATATAAGAGTGCATAGAGAGGAGAGAGCTTTTCAGGTGAGATAGTGAAAGAAGCTACGGTATTCACCTAAATTAATACATTGTAAGCAACGTACACATATGTAATGCCAGTTCACAGGATACAAACAAGATCAATTAGAAATTGTACTGTGATAGCCACACATTTTGGAGAAAAATTCCCAAGCCAGGCGAATGTGGATTGGGATAAAAACATAGGCGGTGTATACCACCATAGCAAAAATGGTTAGTAAGATGGTGTTGAACATGGATCGCTCCCAGGGCTCCAAGACAGCACAGCAGCTAATGATTTGGTATTGATAGTACAGCCAGGAGAAATAGTCCTTCACACGTTTGAAATCCATGGCTGGCTCCTTCAAGCTGCAGAAAGTCTGTCCTGTTAAAAAAGGTAACAGATTAGAAGAAAAAAAAAATAAGGCACTAAACACAGAATCTCCTTGTATTTTCATGATCTCAGCATGTCAAAAATTTTCTAAGAATGTTAATGATCATTGAGTGAATTACTAATAGGAATATTATATGGAAATAATAACAACATATTAATCATAGGAATTAATAATATTGCCATTACTACTAATAATTACTACTAGAATGGATAGCAATAATATTATTAACAGTAACATTTATCTAAAAATAATTGCTAGTAATAACTCTAGTGATAATAATATCTGCAGTTGAGGCTAACCACATTTTCTTTAGCCCTGTACATTTAGAGAGATAAACGTGAATTTTCTATTTCCTACAGCATATATTCTGGTAGAAGATTAAAGAATAGTGTGCAGAAAAGAGTTAATATAACAAACCTGAGGCTGCTATTTTTAGAAGGGTCCTTGGCTGGCATCTGGAAACTTGGCTTTTGGAATGTTCTTTCTGTTCCCTAATGGATAAGGATGATTCACTATGCCTAGACTGTGCAAACACTGTAATTTATGGTGAATACCTGCTTTATTCTGGGAGTCTGGAATTTTTTGTAATTGCCAGGCAAAGAGTGTCCATGTGACCAGCCCCAATAAAAACCTTGGTGCTGAGTCTCTAATGGGCTTCCCTGAGCAGAAACATTGGCATGTATCGCTGCACTTTTTGCTGGTAAAGAAAGAAGCACACTTGGTGTGTCCACTCATGGGAGGGAGAGAACATCTGAAGCCTATAAATGGATTTCTTCAGACTCCAACCGTGTCTCTCTTCCTGACTGATCCTGTTGTATATCTTTTTGCTATAATAAACCTTAGCTGTGAGTGCTAATATATGTTGAGTCCTGTGAGTCTTTCTAGTGAGGCACTGGACATATGGATGGTCTTGGGAAACAAGACACCTCTGAAACAAAGGTGAAGCCCAAAGTGTACCTTTGGGTGGTCATTTGGTTTTTGGGTAGAGAACTTATGAAAACCATATAAAAATGTTTTGTTGGCCCTCAGATAGGATCATAGTTAAAACTACGTGGAAAACCTCCTAGAAGGAAGGGCATCTATCATTTCTTTTTTTTTTTTTTTTTTGATATACCAATTTTTATTTATTCATTCATTTCTTAAAGATTCTTGGGAAGATTTTGCAGACACTCAGAGACATGGTGGGTGTCCTTGGGGAGACAAGCAGACCTGTACCTGTTGTGCTTACTCCTAGGAGTATCATGGTGCTACATCATCTAAGTCCACCTTGATAACTTTTATTATTCAAATCACAGTTAAATATTTTTGAAGATCATTCCTATGTTCTGACCTGAATGTATCTCTCTTTAATTTGATTCTCTTTTGAGTAAAAGCAAGATGTTTTTGCTCCATAAGACCGTGGACTCAGGCTATGGGGAGACTCTCATGATCCTAATGCCTGGCACAAAGACTGTCATCAGTAAATACTTGCTGAACAAATGAGTAAATGAATGAATGACAAGTAACCAACTTAAAAAAATAATTACAGATGACTCACAGTCCCGACCTAAGTGGGATCCGGTAGGCTACTGCTGACTTTCAATAACTTGGTTTTGATAGTAAGTAACCCTTTCTGACAAGGAAAATTTCCACAAAGACTTAAAATGGGAAAGTCTCTGTGTTACCAGGTCATGATTATTTGTAATAATGGCCAGAGTAATCCAAATAAGTAAATAATACAATTACTTAGTCTTCTAGAAGCCAGAGTGGAGATGAAGTAATTGGATTTGAATGGTTTGTCCTGGCAGGTGGACTTCAGTGAGAAGTTACCTCCAATGTTCTTTTTCACTCCTAACTCTGGTTGCAGAGAAAGAGCAAAGGTCAAAGGTTTAAGAGAAAATGAGTGACAGAAGAAGTGATAATTTCAGTGAACAATATTATCCAAGCAACCAAGACTTTCCACTGATAAGCTGAAAGAGAGAAATTAGGAGGTATCCCTATTTGAGCTTTTAGGCTGTCCCATGAGACAACTGTATATTTCAAACTAAATTTAATTTTTAAAAATCTTATTGATGGCTACCCACACTTGCTCCTCTTCATTACCTTGACAGAGTTTGGGGTGGCGCCAGGTAACTGATCAGGAGTGTGAGAGGCCATTCATCAAGTATGAAGTTCCAGACTGTGCTGGGTGAAGGTGGGAGAATGATGGCTCAGCCAGGCCCAGACCCACCCCTTAGAAAGCTTGGTCCAGTTGGGAAGACAGGTAGCAATCAAATAATGTATACAAATATATAATTATCTACTATATTATGCCCTAAAGGGCAAGAGCAATGTATAAGGGACTGTGGGAAACCTAATCCAGTCTGAGTATGTCTCTGAGGAAGAGATATTTGAGATAAAATCCAGGAGATGATTGTGAATCTAACAGATAAAATGAGTAGTCAGATGGGGAGAATGGACAAGACATAGGGATCAACTTGTGTTTGTGCAAAGGTTAGAGGTGGGAAGGAGCTTGATAGGTGGTCAAGGGAATGACCAGAGTGAGGCCAAGTGCCCTAGGGCCTAGCTGAGTGGGCAAACTATTTTGTCTTGATCCTGTGAGTGAGGGGGCCCCAAAGGTTTTTAACAGGGGAATGCTGTGGTGGGTTTGAGAGGATGAGCCTTTAAGATTATATGGACATGTTGCCTTCCCTGCATTCTAAAGCCAATCTGAAATGATTTTGAATACCAATCATTTCAGTAAATCTATGTCTCTGCTGTCTCATGGGCGTTACTCATTCAGAATCAACCATATACTGAAAATCTGTTTAAAATATTCTTAATATTCTTTTTACTTTTATAAATGAGATAAATTACTCATTTAGAAACATCATTGACCTTTTTCTCTATACATTTTTGCTTTTAAAAACTTACTAATTAACTGCCTGGCCATTGCTTTCTCTTCAAAAATTAAATTTCTTGCTTGAGCAGCCCCAGTGGACACCTTGACTGCAGCCTTGTGAGGGACCCTGAGCCAGAGGCGCTAAGCTAAGTTGTACCCAGATTTCTGAGCCGTAGAAACTGTGAGGTGGTCAGTGTTCATTGTGTTAAGCTGTAAAAGTCAGTCAGTCAATCAAGGAAATGACAGCTCTAAAGCATACCAACATGCATTACACCAAAGCTGGACACCTGGTAAGAACTTGGTCACATATTGCTGACAATTTAAAGAATTAAGATTAAAAATTTTTTTTCTTGCCCATTTCTACAGTGCGCTGGATCATTTCCCAGCCCTCTCAGTAGTCAGCTCTGATATGTAAAAAGTACTTTGTCACATCTCACTTCAGTCTCATGAAGTAAAAGAGTCAATAAAAAGCATTGATATCCCCCTTTTCTTTGATTCTTTTTCCCCTTATTAATGAAAAGCCATTTTAAAGATTATCTATTCATTGTTTCTCATGAAAAGGTGAGAAGAGAGTTGGTTATTATTGGTAAATCATCTGCTACAACCTATTGTTAGAATATGCACTATATTTAGGTTCTGGATTTGCTTCGGTAATATGTTTTACTTCCTTTTGAGTCCATTTTTAAGTCTCCTATGGCAGGGGTCCCCAAACCCTGGGCCGTGGGCCACTACCGGTCTGTGGCCTTTTAGGAACCAGGCCGCACAGCAGGAGGTGAGCAGCAGGCAAGCGAGTGAAGCTTCATCTGCTGCTCCCCACCGCTCCCCATCACTCACATTACTGCCTAAACCATCCCCCCCACCCCCACCCCCGGGAAAAATTGTCTTCCATGAAACCGGTCCCTGGTGCCGCAAAGGTTGGGGACTGCTGTCCTATGGGACAACAGGGAAGATTTAAGAAAACCACTTTAGACAATTTAAGATGAGCAATGTGGGAAGGAGAATTCATTCATTCATTAAATAAGGGCATTTTGAGTACTACTATGTGGTTTTCTCTTAGTAGTAACAGCTTCAGAAGGAATCTGTTCCAAAATGGCATTGCAGACAGGAGATGCTCTTCTAGGCAGCAGCAAACTGGACCATGGAACAAACATGCAGTGATGAGGGGCCAGGAATGAGCACTAACTGGGGGGAAAGGGCATGGAAAAATGCTAAGGAGGAAGCTAGGAAAAGAGGCTGAATTTGAGAAATAAGATGACAAAAATGGCATGAACTTAATTATTCACAGGTAACCTAGAACTAGATGACAGCAAACATCTTAATGTCTTAATCTTTCACAATCAAATGTGAAATTAACTTGCCCTTAAAGACCTGATGGCATATCCCAGTAAAGCTAAACAAGAGACTTAAAATGCTTATTTTATTCAAGCACACCACACTTCTCCTTGTTTTTAATTATACGTTTTTTAAAAGATGATTTCCCGTATATGGAAAAGAGGGAGGAAGTAGTTTGTTTCTTCTCCTTCTCCTCCTTCTTCTTCTAATTTTTTCTCTAAAGTTGGTGATTTTTAAAACCTTCTTAAATTTTTAATGAGGTTGTGCATTCAAAGGTGACACTGCCTAAGCACATTGTGGTATGTCTTCAGTGGTACAGTGGCCTGGATGGGTTTGACTCTTAACAGCTGAAGTTGTGTGGTGATGCCTTCAGGTGACTGGGGAGGGTTTGAGCCCCTGCGGGACACAAAGCGGGTGAAGCTCTCTGTAAAAAGTGGGGGTGAGGCAAGGGCCAGCACTGTTACCTGGAGGGATGGATAGTGAGGCCTGAGGAAAGGCTTTTTCTGGGTCATTGTTTGTTTGCTTGTTTGTTTTTTAATGTTCCTTTTTTTTCTATTGATGTATAGTTAACTTACAATGCTGTGTTAGTTTCAGGTGTACAGCATGGTGATTCAATTTATATATGTGTGTGTGTGTGTGTGTGTGTGTGTGTATTCTTTTTTAGATTCTTTTCCCTTATAGGTTATTACAAAATATTGAAAATATTGAGTACTGTACTATACAGTAGGTCCTTGTTGGTTATCTATTTTACATATAGAGTAGTGTGTATATGTTAATCCCAACCTCCTAATTTATCCCTCCCCACCCCCTTTCCCCTTCGGTAACCATAAGTGTGAGATATATATATATATATATACCACAACCAAACTATATATACAATGGAATGTTACTCAGCCATAAAAAAGAATGAAATAATGCCATTTGCAGCAACATGGATGGACCTAGAGATTATCATACTAAGTGAAGTAAGTTAGACAAAGACAAATATCATATGTCACTTATGTGGAATCTAACAAAAGGATACAAATGAACTTATTTGCAAAACAGAAACAGACCCACAGACATGGGCCATTGTTTTAAAAACAGGATAACATCTCCTTCTTCAGGAGGATCCATGTAGTACCACATTCTAAGATGCTTCATGGATTTGATTTATCAGGGTTTCTCTTGTAATAATAACAGAAGCAATTTCTGTTTTCATAGGATTATCTGTAGCTTAGAAAGTGCTTTTTATTGCATTTTCATGATGGGTTTGGGACTAAGGACAGGCATTGGTTCAAGTTCTGACTTCGCTACTTGCTGGGTATGTGACCTTGGCCCAGTTACTTAAGTGTTCTGGGCCTCAGGGTCCTCACCTGTAAATGGAAATAATGATCCTTTCTGTTTAAGGTTGCTGTGAGGATTAGCAAAAATGCAAGCAAAGCATCAATTAAAGGGATTTGTAGGGCTTCCCTGGTGGCGCAGTGGTTGAGAATCTGCCTGCCAATGCAGGGGACACGGGTTCGAGCCCTGGTCTGGGAAGATCCCACATGCCGCAGAGCAACTGGGCCCGTGAGCCACAACTACTGAGCCTGCGCATCTGGAGCCTGTGCTCCACAACAAGAGAGGCCGCGATAGTGAGAGGCCCGCGCACCGCAATGAAGAGTGGCCCCCGCTTGCCGCAACTAGAGAAAGCCCTCGCACAGAAACGAAGACCCAACACAGCCAAAAATAAATAAATAAATAAATAAAATTTTTTTAAAAAGGGGTTTGCATATGGAGGAAATACATAGATAGGAAGATGGAATCTAACTGGTGAAAGGCTTTCCCCTCTCCCCCACTTCCTTTTATTTATTAAAAATAATTATTACCATGCTGGTAATCGCACCAGGAACTGGAGATACCATGGTGACTGAGACAGTCATGGCCACTGCCCCAAGGATTACCATTCAGCTGGATATATTCCACAAATATATATTTTAGACAATATTTACCACATGTATTAGGTAGCTAAAGTGGAATCCTAGAATGTTAGCAGCTGGATGGACTGTAGAGTCCCCTAGACCCAGTCACTCATTTTAAAGAAAAGTACCAAGACTATGAGGCTAACATTAAATTGATATTAAATTGGTTCACATCAAATTGGTTTGTCAAACTGAATTAAAGTGACTGGACTGTTCCAGGTGGTGAATACCCTGTGTTTTGTGAATTGACATTGGCTGAAAGAAGCAAAAATTCCAATGGAGGTTTTCTGTGGTCTTCAAAGTTGATCAAGAACATCGAAATCAAGTGTGTAGGTATCCAGAAGACTTCAGCCTCACCCTCTCTCAGTTTCCCCAGGCTCTACTCTTCTCTTACTCAAGACTCTTTCCTGAAATCCCACTGTTCAGATTCTCCTCTAGTCAAATGAAGGTCTGGCAAAGGCTTCATTTATTACAACTATTACTGGGAACTGGCAAAGGCTAAGGTTCTTGTTAGTAGTGTACAACTTAGCATGGATAAAAGACCCGAATAAGAGTTTTGCCAGGTTGAGGGGAGAAACAGGGGTGAAGGAAGAGATTATTAGAGAAGGATTATGAGAGTCTTGGGAACCAGAAAGAGAAAGAGAGTGATTTCTAAAGGGAACCCAGTGAATGAATAGGGACACTGTGACAGCAGAAAACAGTGAGGACTTGGAATTCCCCTAAGAAGTTATCTCATAATTGATTGGAGAGTAAGTGGCTATTTTTTATTTCTGAATGTCACTGAATGTATTTTTCTCTCACTAGTTTTGTGTACAGTGGGGAAAAGTAAAGTTTAATCTCCTCTCTCACAATGAGAAGGAGAATTCCGGGGACTTGTGATCCACATTACTCAGGGGCAAGCCTTTCTTCTGGCCTGAACAGAAAAGAAGGTTAGAATAAATAGAGCAATAAAAAAACCCACATGCTCCCATGAACCCATGTATATGAGTCACGAAATGAGAATGCTGTAAAAGGAACATGCAGGGTGATGGCAAAAGTAGAGGCTGGGCTTGCTCAGGAGGCTTTTTGGTTTTGGTTCTCTCCATGGGAACAGGAGTGGTAAAAAGTTAGGCAACCACAATGAAAGATGAGTAGCAGATGATTTGTTAGGGTGGCGTTTTCCTTGGGAATACTGCAAAAGACTTCATCCTGCAGCCCTCCTCTGCCTAAAGAAAGTACTCCAAATTATTGAATTTTCTAAGGAAGGGATTTCCCTTTCTAAACATTAGCTAAAAATGAACCTTCCCTCCTGAGGAGGGGAAAAAGACTTAACACATTTTGGTTTAAATTTCCTTCTAAAATGTCAGAATCCGGGGCTGAAGAGAAAAGTCAGAAGGATTTGCAATTGAATTTGGGTTATCTCGTTCTCAACTTATTTTGGAATTCTACGTCAATCACCTAGCTTTTTTTGTGCTTCATATTTGGAACTTGAAAACCTGAGAAGGGGAAAAAGTATCCTGCCTGCTGCTGCAGAGAGAGATGCTGTATCTAAAAAGAGACTGTGTCTGTACTCGGAAGTAGCTTTCTTTGGAAAGAACTCAATAGATTTACTCAAGTTCAAGGCTTCCTTTAATTAAGTAATTCATTTAAAGAAGGAGCAGAGTGATGTCCTTCCAAAGAGTACAGTGTGAAAAAGGGTGATAAAAACGAGTAAATTTACAATGGAGGAGACTGATAAGCGCTACCTCAGCCAGCTGATCAGGGCCACCGTCAACAGTGATAACTCATGTTTGTAGTAGGTATCCATGATATGATGGCATGAAAATGGCACTTTAATTCTGTGGTCTTCCTCCCCCAAACCCACAACCTCAGTCTAATAATGAGAAAAAACATCAGACGAATTTTAACAGAAGAGCATCTTAAAAAATACCTGACCTTAAATTCTCCTAGTACCTAAAACTCTCAAGATCATCAGAAATGAGCAAAGTATGAAAAATTGTCACAGCCCAAAGGAGCCTAAGGAAACATGACAATTAAATGTAATGTTTAATGGATGGAATCCTGAAACAGAAAAAGGATTTTAGGTAAAAACTAAGTAAATTTGAGTAATGTATTGGCTTTAATAATAGCATATCAACGTTGGCTCATTAATTGTAACATGTGTCATACTAACATAAGATGTTAATAGCAGAAACTGGGTGCAGGGTATATGGTAATTCGCTGTATTATTACCTCAAGTTATTCGTAAGTCTAAAAATGTTCTAAACAATAAAGTCTATTAAAATTTTTTGAAGGCAAAAAAATAATTAGGAAAGTCTTGAAAGATCCAGAGTTACCCTTATTCCAAACTCCAATGAACTTTGCTTATGCTGTTCTGCCTTTCTGGAAAACTCTTCCTCATAACTTCGAATATAATTAAATAACAGTCTTCCATAAAGGACTGGCTTTCAAATATTGTCAAACACAATAGAGATGAAAAGTACATTTTACTTTTGATCCAGGGTACATACACATACACATACACATACACATACACATACCCATATAACTGAAATAAACATCTCTCAGAATAATACTCTGCATGCTGATATTTTATTTCTCATTCCATTCTATTCCATTCAGTTTCATTCTGCTGTGTTCTATGTTATTGTCTTCATTCATTACAAAATACCAATCGTGAGCTACCATATCGATTTCTTAACCCACCAATTGTAACCTGCAGTTGGAAAAACCCTCCTTTAAGGCTTATCTCAACTGCTAGCTTCTCCAAGATGTCTCTGCATTGTCCAGTTTGGCAGACACTAGTCATATGTGGCAATTTAAATTTTTTGTGCTCATTAGCCACATGTGGCTTGTGGCTACCATATTGGACAGCACAGGTATAGAATATTTCCATCACTGCAGAAAATTTTATTGGGCAGTGCTGTGGACTCTCTCCGTCTCTCACTTGGACCAATGAAATAGCCTACCAACTTGTCTCCTTTTCACCTTACAATCTTCCATGCTGCTGCTGGAATTAACTTTCTAAAATTACAGATTTATTTTTCTGCTTGAAATACTTCAATGGCTCTCCATTTCCTATGAAATGAAACATTCATGTAAGGCCCTTCACAGTTTGATCCCTCCACCTCTCCTGCATCATCTCTGAACTCTCCTGCTAAATGCCGTTCACTCTTAAGCTTCCATGTTTTAGTTCATCCTCTTTTATTTTCTAGAAATATTTTTGTGCCCCTCTTCTTTTAGATGAAATCCTATTTATTTTCAAGACGTAGCTTCTATGTTCTCTCTTCTATGAAACATTCTCAGGAGACCACCCTTCCCAAGGAATGTATATTGCTTTCTTTTATGGGTTACCATTGTAGCTTTTATACTGTATTATAATTAGCCATGTACAATGTTTCCCCATTAGACTATGAGGTCTTTGAATACTGGGAATATGCCACGGTCATCTCTATATCCCCAGTGCCTGGAATGTGGGATACTTATACACTGGCTGGTGAGCTGGTTGGCTGGTTGGCTGACTGAATTGTAAGGTTGTAGAAGGTAGGGACCACACTTGTACTTATTTAATATTCCCATAGCACAATGTGGGATACATAAAAGGTACTTATGAATTCTCATTGTCTGCTTTCAGGCAATAAGTTTTAGACAGATTGTTTTCCAAGTACTGTCAAATTCAGTACAATCTGTTTTTTTGTAGGATGAAAGGGAACTGGTACTGATATGACAAATACTTTTAAAGTTTCCAATACTGTTGAAAGTTCATGGACTCTGTGGGGGAATAAAAAGCACTTCTAAAGTGGTTTTAAATCCCATTAAAATGGCTTTTTACAAGGGCTTACTCTAGGTGAGTAAAAATTTAAGATTGGTAGAAAAGTGGTTCTAATGGAAAAAAATCCCAGGATGAGAACATCTGGAGACCTGAATTCTATTACAGCTTTTTTTCCTCTTCATCTTTCTTCTCTTCATCTTTTTTTCTCTTTATTTCTCTTCATTCATTCATTCATTTTACTTTGTGTCCTTGGGCAAGTTCCAAAGTCTTTCTGGGTCACAGCTTCTCTGTGTAAAATGAAGATAATTGATAATTGCTTCTAAGTCTGTCTCAGTGATATGGTAAGGAATGTGGGGATAGTTTGTGAGCTCTTTAGAAATATTTGTAAGAGTCATAATGATAGTAATAGTAGTGTTTGTTGTTGTTCCTTGTGGATTGGTACAACATTAAACTACTTGCAAGATTTTATTAAATTATAGAGTCAAAGAGTCTTCATAGAATATTCTATAACAGTTACCTCAACAATGGAGTGCTTTGGATATTTTACAGGAAAAAAAAACCCTCAGCCCTTATTTGTTTGCTAAATGAACTTCCTGGTACATTGAGAAATAATAACAAAACAACACATGTATATAACCATTAACACAAACCACTATTTGAAAGACATTGCAATCTTTACACAAATCTTTAAATGTGTGTTGGGCAGGGCCACCACATTCCATTGTGTGGGCTGTGCACTGCACAAACTTGTTTCATGGTTCTTGGAGACCTGATCACAAACTGTTTCTTTATGTAAACACAATTTGATTCACAAAGATACAAATTTGTATGATTAAAGGAAAAACCTCACATTGTGTCTATGTACGAATCAGACACAACAATAGTTTATGGCTTCCCAGTTTCCAGATGTCTTGCTCTAAGTTTTCTGTGGGTGACTGTAATGTTTTCTGTGTCTCACAGAAGGTTCTATTCTTGCTTAACATTTTCCAGGGAATTTCCTTGTCATCTTAGAATGCTCTCCAGTCACCCTTTGGCAAGCAATTCTTCATGCTGATACTGAGGTGAATATTGGAAATCAGACCAGAAGTGATGGATTTGAAGTCCAAGTCTTAAGAGGGAGCTAAAAAACCAACTTAAAAGTTTGTGATAAATCAAAGCCAGAGAAGCAAATCAAACAACCATAGGGCAATTAAGGAACTTTCTTTATACATTCATGAATTGCTTGCACAATTTATAGACTCCTCAAAGAGGAAAAAACGAACAATTGTAAGTCAAAGCATGCTTCTGCTTTTAGGCAGCTAAGTTACTCAACGTTTTATAATTTTAGAAGTGAGTTACTGAAATAGAGTACTAAGAGGAAAAAGTCTCACCAACAATTTAGCCAAGTTGTAGTTGGTATGGTGTTGGTTTGAGTAATACACAAGAGTAGAGTGTTTTTGTGGAGATCTGAACCAACCTTTTGGCCTCCAATTTCCATTAACACCAACAAAGGCAGAACAACAGAAAACATGTACTTCTCGTCCAACTATCAGCTGAGGCCGCTGGGCATCACAGTGAGCGTTGAGTAACTGTAATTTCAAAGCAGTCCTTGTTGTTTGGCATTTTATGACAGACTCTAGAGGGATTTATGAATGAAGGACTTCTGGCTGGGAAAGGAAACTTGGAATTTGACTTTAACAGAAAATTTCATAATAGTTTAGGAAATACCAAATTCACATTAGATCAATTTCAATGTTGTGTGGCCATCAAAAAGGAGATACATATAGTGAAATTAAAAATGAGAAGCACATAGGTTAATGCTGAGTAGATGTTATGAATAGGAAGAGAAACTTGTAATAGGAGATGACATATCTTGCCTTGTTCCTGGTGTCCTGTCATTGACTCATATAGAAACAGGGCAAGGGGAATTCCCTGGTGGTCCAGTGGTTAGGACTCCGTGCTTTCACTGCCAAGGGCACGGGTTCAATCCTTGGTCGGGGAACTAAGATCCTACAAGCCACGTAGCCAAAAATAAAAAGAAACAGGAAAAGTATCCTTCTTTATTCCTGCCAATTTGGGAGTGGAGAGTAAGGCTTCCCGGTCAAGATTTTAACTGTAATGTCATTTCCTAGGATGAACCTCTTTATTACTATTTTTTTTTTTTTTTTAAAAGAAAGAAAAACCCCATTATCCTAAGGAAAGAGGAAAGAATATAGCTTCTGGGTAGCTTTTTCCTTCTGCAGATATTGTTCCCAGGGACTGCCAATTTGTTTTTAGAAGTAAAAAGTAAACAGAGTTGCAACACTAACAGTGGACTTAAAGATGTTAATAACCGTTTAAATGGGGGATATATGTATACATATAGCTGATTCACTTTTTTATACAGTAGAAACTAACACAACATTGTAAAGCAATTATACTCCAATAAAGAAAAAAAAAAAAAAAAGAAATGGAGAGAATAAAAGCAGACCAAAAGAAAAAGTCATTAAATGTATACACATGTTAAAGCGCATTATTCTAGATAACCAAAAGCAACCCAAATGTCCATTGGCAGATGAATGGATAAACAAAATATAGTATATACATGCAATGGAATATTATTTATCTTTTAAAAGTAAGGAAATTCTGACACATGCTACAACATGGATGAACCTTGAGAATGTTATCCCAAGTGAAATAAGCCAGTCCTAAAAAGACAAATGCTGTATGATTTCACTTATCTGAGGTATCTGGAGTAGTCATCTCATAGAAACAAAGTAGAATAGTGGTTACCAGGGGCTGGAGAAAGGGAGAAATTGGGAGTTGTTCATTGGATGTGAAATTTCAGTTTTGCAAGATGAAAACATTCTGGAGACTGGTTGCACAACAATGTGAATATATTTAACACTACTGAGCTGTACACTTAAAAATGGCAAAGATGGTAAATTTTTATGTTATGTGTATTTTACCACAATTTAAGAATTTTAAATGTCAGTGAATAACTCTAAAAATTAAGAAGGACTGAAATTTAAAAATACACTTTAAAAATAGTCTGAACAATATTTTTTAAAAGTCATTAAAAGTCATTGAGAGTCTCGGGACTTCGCTGGTGGCTCAGTGGTTAAGAATCCGCCTGCCAATGCAGGGGACACGGGTTCGAGCCCTGGCGCAGGAAGATCCCACATGCCGTGGAGCAACTAAGCCCATGTGCCACAACTATTGAGCCCATGTGCCACAACTACTGAAGCCCACGTGTCTAGAGCCCATGCTCCACAAGAGAAGTCACTGCAATGAGAAGTCTGCTCACTGCAACGAAGAGTAGCTCCTGCTCGCCGCAACTAGAGAAAGCCCGCACGCAGCAACGAAGACCCAACAAAGCCAAAAATAAACAAATTAATTAATTAGAAACAAAAAAGTCATTGAGAGTCTCAATTTGTAGTGGGGCATTACTAGTCTAGCAAAATTGCTTGGATGTACCATCCAAAACTAAGTAAATGAATAACCCCAAAGGTCTTCAAATAATAATTGTGAGGTTCCAGTTGGGGTTCCCTTCTTCTTGGCTTTCATGTTTGTTTGATATAAGAGGAAAATTGGAAACTGATGAACTACAAAGATCTTTCTGAGAGGAGTGTTGACCTGTTTAGGTTGATTCTTGGCATCACTGAAATTCTCTTAGTTTAATTCCCTATAGTACTTGTGGGAATTAAAATTCTGTGATACGCTTATGTGTTTTTGACAAGGATGTGAAATAAAGAGCTCATAAGATCCCCAAACCCAGAGTATTTAAAAGGGAGTAAGAGTGGAAAAGTGGCTAAATCGTTCGACTGAAACTACTTTTCTAATGTCATTACAAACCCCTTTCCTGGCAATTATGTGCCATGTACATCATAACAGTTCTGCCTTTCTCTTTTCTTCCCCAGCTCTTTGCCATCAAAACTACACTTTGGTAAAGGAAATACCTGCTTACTGTTTGTTCCTAAGGACTCAAGTTTCTTGGCAGCTAGAAGCCTGAGCACAAAAAAATCAAGCTTTTGTCTCATCCCTGACTATTGTCATTATATTTCATATGTCTTCAGAAATAGAAGACATTTTTTTCCCAAGGAAGAGTTTGAGGGCAAGGAAGGTGAGTTACTGCAATAATGATTTGTCAGAAGCATACCTGCTGAGCGCTTGTTCCCAGTGTTCTGCCAAGGGAAATCCGGTTGCATAGGCAGCTGGTCAACCAAGACTCTTCCAATAGTATTTTCTAATACTAATTTTCTGGGTTGTGTTTTTTGCAGTTTTTTGGATAGCATTGAATAGATTTGCTCATAAAACTTTTTATTGTTTTTGTTTATTTTTCTGCTCTTCTTCCTCCTCCTCCTCCTCTTCCCCCTCTTCCTTCTCCTTCTCATTCTTCTGGCCTATTCTTTATTTCTTATTACATTGTCTGGAAGGCTTCTGGTGATGAGTTCAGTGTTTTTGGTGACCAGCGACATTGAACTTTCATAGGTGTGATTTTTTTGTGACAATAGTAAGATAGCCTGTTGCTTTTTTACTGCCCTCAACTGACCTGCTTCTGTATCTCAGTTATTACTGCTTTTAGGAAAATATGTGGAGAGCTAGCCTGACTCCAAGGGTCATGGAGATAGACACAGCATTGTTGAGGTGTTCTCTCTGCCAACCCCCAGATCAAGGGACATTTCCCTACTGGATTGGTTAGCATTCTAGGTCAGCTAGTTTCTGACATGGGGCAGAGGGAGGTGAGAAGGGAAAGGCAGGAGTAATAGAGTTATGTCAAGACATGTCATTGCTTTTAGACAGTTAAATTAATTAGATTTTGCAATCTTGTACTTAGAAATGAGTTACTTAAGTGAGATAACAAAAGAAAAAAGTTTCAATGACAATTTAGCCTAGTGGATTTCTCATTCTCCTGGGCAGAAGGGCATTGACATATTATTCTGGCTTCATTCTCTTTCACCTGCTCCCAGGTACATGGGTACCTGCATGCTTCTAGTGAAAAGTGGAAAAGGGCTGAGCTCCAAGATTATTCTTTTAAATGAGTAACAATTGTTCATTTCCTAAGAACTTTGTTGATTCTCAAGTAAATGTGGAGAAGGCTAATGGCAACTGGGCATATTAAGAAAAATATTTTCAACCAATAGATTTGAAACCAATTTAACTATACGCTCAAACTGGGTGAGATGAAATGTTCCTTTCCCTCTTTGAATAAATGTGGGTTTGTTTGTCAAGAATACCAGAGGAAATCTGCCAATATAGAAAAATATTTGGGTTAAGATATTGTAGTAGGTTGAATGGTGGCCCTCCACAAGATATGTCCACATCCTGGAACCTGTGAATGTAACTTTATTTGGAAAAAGTATCTTTGTGGAAGTAATTAAGTTACAGATCTCTGCAAAAGCTCATCCTGGATTACCCAGGTCAGTCCTAAATCCAATGACAAGTGTTCTCAGAAGAGAAGGCTAGTGAAGACAGAGGCAGAGATTGGAGTTACATAGCCATAAGCCAAGAAGCCATCAGAAGCTGAAAGAAGGAAAGGAGAATTTTCCCCTAGAGTCTTTAGAGGGATTGCAGCCCTGCTGATATCTTGATTTCAGACTTCTAGCCTCCAAAACTATCAGAGAATAATTTTCTCTTGTTTTAAGCCACCAACATTGTGGTACATTTTTACAGCAGCCCTAGGCAATGAATTCAGATCTCTTCCTTAAAACCACTAGAATTGTATAATGTGGAATTCTCTTCAGGGGACAGAAACTGCTTTTATTAAGTACCACTGTGGCAGGCACTGGCTAAATGCTAAACTTAAATGATTCCAACTTTAAAGATGAAGAAACTGAGGCCCAGAGTCTCACGGTGACCACATGGGGAGCTGGGTGAGAATCCTCCCGAGAGGCAGTGTGGTGAGTAGTTAAGAGCTCTGGCTCTGGATCCTGTCTGGGTTTGACCCTGGCTAAGTTGCTCAACCCCTCTGACTCAATTTCCTCTACTGGAAAAAAAGGAATGATAATAGAACTTCATTCATACAATTTCTGGGAAGATTAAAAGATGTAAAGTATAAAGAATAAAACATAGGAAGAAGGCCTAAGTGAATGTTAACTGTTATGATTATTATACACTATACTAATGTACTATTGCTAAGCCTATGAATACCAGACAAAGAATAGAAGAGAATGAGATCATTTTTAAGGCAGAATGTGTCAACTTTATCAGTTGTTAAGATAGAAGCCACTTTTAGAGAGATTATTCTTCAGAATGTTTACTCAGTTCTGGTGTGGCTATCACAAAGTAGATAAAAAAGTATATTGCCCTCCAATAAAGATGTTAAAAAAAAAAAGTATATTGCCTCATTTCAAAGATGAGGAAACTGAGACTCATTAAGTTTTTGTACTTCACTACTGTCAGAAACCAAGGGGGAAACAACAATGAGACCCAGTCTTGGGATTCTCTCACTCCAAAGTGCTCTTTCTATCACGCAAATGACTTTATAAATGCTTTACAAATGCTAAGTGTCCAACAAGTATTTTTTGAGTTAGAAAAATCAAGCCTCATTATCAGTAACTTTAAAGTAATAGCGGAGCTTCCCAAACTATTCTGAACTGAAGAAATTGTTGCCAACTGTTTCAAAACCATGAATCTCTTAAAATATTGCAGCAAAAGAGAAGGATTAAGAAACAGAAGATAAATCTGTTTCTTTTTGTCCACACCCTCTACCTTTTCTTTTTTCCCCATTTACTATAGATTTAATAAAAGTGGGTAGGTGGCTAGTGGTAGTCTAGGTTTTTTCCACTCTATTTCCTTTTCTTTCTTTCTTAAAAATAAAATAAGCAGAAAGAAAGTGAATGTCCCATATGAACACTGACCAGGCTTACTTTCATTAACGTTTTTTTAAGAAAATGTTTTCATTGTATCATATTTCTCTCTTCATTTGTCCCATCTGGTTAGCTAAGTACTTTCTGAAACATTTACTCCTTTCTTGTATCAGAGGTCTTCCAGGATAAGATACGGCTCCATTTAAATAAAAAATGAAGGATGCCGAAACAGAAGCAGTTTTAACCAGCAAACCCATAAATAAGACAGTAGTTAGTGCTATGCAATCCTGACACTGGCATTTGTACTGAAATTGGCCAGAGGTTCTTAACCAGGAGGCCAAGAACTTGGTTGGGGGTGGGTGGGTTGTGGAATCTGTGAACCCCTTGAAATGTTTGCAAATTTTGCATAAACATTTTTTGGTATACACTTCAAAGGAGCCTGTAATGTCTGTAAGCTAAGAACCACTGTTTCAAGGCCTCATTACTAAAGCTAATTGCCACATTTCACTCCTTTGTATCATCTTAAATGCCATTATAATATCAAGTATATCATAAATGTTTCTTGGTTGCTTAAGTGAGAACCAGAAGCTTCATCTTGTTAAAGATGTCATCTTATAGGCAAAAGGGGCAGATTTCTAAAAGCGAGACTCTATGATATAATCAATCAGAAGAATCTACCTGCCTAGTAGGGTCCAGGTCTGGGTTCTTGTCCTTGCTTTCCTGAGGAATGATTCTGTGTGTGTTACTTCTCCTCTCTGGGTTGCAGCTTCTTCATCTGTGAAATTAATATTTGAATTAAATAAACCCAGATGCCTTCAAACTTTAAAACAATTCTATTCTGTGTAAAAGATTATTAAACCTCTTAGAGAGATGATCGCCCACAAAATTCTAGAATGTATTATAAAAACAAAGCATCACAAGCTAGCCTTATTTTAACATTTATTTTTAGAGAAGTTTACTTTGAGGACATGCCTTCGGCTAGTGATTTCCTAATGTACTCTGAGGGCTATAAGGTGCCACATTACCATCTATGGCAGGGTTGAGGAGAGGCCCCAGGTGGGACAAAGAGACAGAAGCTAAGAGCCTCACATCTCACATCTCACTTCTATCAGAGTGAGAGCCTGCTTTTAATCTGCTTTATGCACTAGGTTTCTGGGTGAGATTTTGTTTGTAGAAAGTGTTTCATAATTTTAATTAGTCTCTGTTGATATCTATGTGGGGGAAAAAAAGGAAAAAGAGATTAGGTTAATCACTGTATTTAAACATCCGTCTTTGAAAAGGCACTGGAAACAGTCAGAAGCCCTAAGCCTTGTTTCCTATTTTGTCATTTATTAGCTGTGTCACATCAGGCAAGTTAGATAGTCTTTCTGAATCTTTGTTCTCAAATATAGAATGATGATAATATCTTTTTCACAGGATAATTGTAAGAATTAAATGAAATAATATTTGTGAAAGTGTTTTATAATTGGTGAAGCATTATAAAGATGGTGAGTGGGTCTTTAGTGGTGAGCTCCAGGGCTCTGCATTTTGCCCTGACCATTGTAGCATCTTTGTCCATCTGAATTATGTCATAGAAAGTATAGGTGATCAAATTTGCAGATGAACCAAAGTTATGGGGTGGAGTTCTGAAAGACTTAGCAGATTACAGAGTCCCAAAAATGACTGAGGGTAAAACTTTGGGAAAAATACAAAGTCTTGTTCTTCAGTTCAAAAAGTCAATTGTCCAAGGGTAAGATAGGGAAAAATGTGGCCCACGATCAGTTCAAATAAAAAAGACTAAGGAATTTTACTTGACTTCAAGTTCATTATGAGCCAATAGTGTTGTGAAATGGTTGACAAATAAGTGATCCAATTGTCTTAATCTGTTTGGACTTTTATAAGAAAATACCACAGACTGGGAGACTTATAAACAACAGAAATTCATTTCTCACGGTTCTGGAGACTGGGAAGTCTAAGATCAAGGCTCCAGCACGGTTGCGTTCTGGTGAAGGTCCTCTTCCTGTTCCTAGCTGCCACCTTCTGGCTGTGTCCTCACATGGTCTAAGGGACAAGGGATCTCTCTGGAGCCCTAAGAACACTAATGTCATCATGAAGGTCCCATTCTCGTGACCTAAGTGCCTCCCAAAGGGCCCACCTCCTAATACCATCTCCTTTGGTGGTTAGGATTCAACCTATGAATTTTGGGGGGACACATTCAGACCGTAGTACCAATATGCTTATATATTTATAGAAGTACTGTGCCACCAGCTCTTGGCTTTGATTAGCATCCTTCTAGCTGCTGAAAATAGTCACTCCAGCAAGTCGAGCACATCCTCAGGAAGCTAGATGGCGAAAATCTGGAAGGTTTCCAATGGGAAACATTGCAAGAAGATTTTGGGGGAGGAACATATCAAGGAGGTCTTAAAAGATTTAAGAGGTTTTAAATGGTGTTACAAGCTATTATGGAGGGAAAGGTTTGGAATTGTTTTATTGTTTTCAGAGGTTAATCTCAGGAAAACCTGGGGAATTAATTCCCTGGCGGTCCAGTGGTTAGGACTTGGCGCTTTCACTGCGGTGGCCTGGGTTCAATCCCTGGTCGGGGAACTAAGATCCTGCAAGCTGTGTGGTATGGCCAAAAACAAAAAACTCAGGAAAAACTTTAAACATTAAGAGTAATCTAAAGGGGAAAGTGTTGGCTGATTGAAGTAGTGAGAATTCCATTAGGGAACTGTTCAAACAGAGTCTAGACAGCACCTTCTGTGGGTTGCTACCCATCAGAAGGAAGGGTTTGAGAAGAGATTACTAAGCTTTCACCACATCTAAGGTACTATTTCTATAATAGCATTCAATATCCCATTGGAGAATGATTTGCTTCATTAAATTTTTTTCCATAATAAAAGAATATGGATTTTGAAATTGGCAAACTGGAGTTTGCTATAGTGTGATATTCTGGATGTTGTTTAACCTCTGTAAACGTCAGTTACGGCATCACCAACACAGAGATGGTTAGTTATTTCTGTGTTGTTGTGAAGATTACACAACATTGGTAAAGGATGCTTAATGGTGCCTGGTTTTAATAACGGCTCAAAGATGGTAACATTTATCACAATATTATTTGTTACTCTTATTTTCTACATGCATTTTATTTCTTCTCCTAAGAGATTCCTTTCGGGTGACTCTATTGAACCCATAAGACACAAATGATGTAAGTAGGTAAAATGGTGACTCACATGAGTCTGGGAGAAAGAATTTGCCCTGTAGGTCATGGGGGTGGGGAGAGGGTACCATATCATCTGTTTTGTGTTTGCATCAGGGTTTCCTCCTAAATGGAGGAAACCTGTGGAACAACATTTTTGTCCTGAATTATAACCTAATTTTCCTGCCTATCAAGACGAGAACTAGACCAACCTGACTGATTTTTTTCTTTGTTTAAAGTTTTAGACAATAAAATATCCTATTAAAAATTTAATGACCGGGACTTCCCTGGTAGTCCAGTGGGTAAGACTCCAAGCTCCCAATGCAGGGGGCCTGGGTTTGATCCCTGGTTGGGGAACTAGATCCCACATGCATGATGCAACTAAGGGTTCTCACACTGCAACTAAGAAGTCCGCATGCCACAGCTAAGAGTCTGCATGCTGCAACTAAGAAGCAGTTTACTATTCTTAGAAGAAGATAAAAACATGAGATTCCCCCATGGTTGGGGAATGAGGCCAAGAGAATCCTCTTTAATAGCAGTAGAGGGAAGTATTAAAGTTACTAGGTTTCCATAGATGGTCACAGGTTGGCATTTCATCTTATTTAGGAGGTAATAGGTAAACACTGCATGTGAGGAGGCACTAGGAAAATTCTGACTAAAGATCTTACACAAAAAGAGGATTATCAAACTTTCAAAAGAAGCAAAAAAGACAATATAACACTCTTAGGTTTAGATAAGGCTTGACTTCAAATAAAATTTTTTTTCCATTTTTCTGTCTTCTTCTGCATCAGTGAACATTTATTGATGTTTATTGGGCATGACATTCTGTGAGGCACAAGTAGGTTCCAGAACAGAGATGAACTGGCACTTTGGCTGGTGGGTGTGAGAGCAGTAGAGGTATTATTGCCCCAGAAAAATTGCTTTGGACGTGCCATCTTGAACTTTTCTCTTTCTTTCTTTTTCTAGTCCTTCAAATTTTCTTGTTCAATATTCTACTTGTATTCATTCCCAAATTCTCTTTTTAATCTTTTCAGAGATCTTGAACCCAAAGTGATAACTTTAGTTTGGAATTCCTAATGGACATCCTTCGATCTTATAATAGAGCTGAAAGGGCAGGGATACAATATTTCAGTAGCAGACGGTCACCCAGGAAACTGCCGTTCTGTATTGGTAATAATAATGGATATTTATTGAGCAACTTGTGTCCCAGAACTTTATATGTATTACCTTAGACAGTTCACTTAACAACACTATAATAGAGGCACTATTTCTGTACCCATTTTACAAATGAGGAAACTGAGGCATTGGGAAATTTCAATATTAACCCAAAGTCTCACAGTTAATGTAGAGCACACACTCTTAATTACTACTCTGCCAGACTGCCTCTCTATGCAAAGACCTCTGGTTACAACCTGACAAATCACCACGCATCCATCCATCCATGAATCCATCCTTCCATCTAGCCATCCAATCAAATATTCAGTAAGCATGTACTAGGGATATAAACTATGAATAAGACTGACGTACTCACTCTCCTCAGGCCACTTTCTAGAGAAGAGGAGAGACAATTACACAATCGTCCTACACAGTGCGATAAGTGCTATGATAGGGAAGTGTAGGGTACTCTGGGGCATAGAAAGAGGCTCTAACCCAGCCTAGAAGGGGGTGTGAGGACAGGCAGGTCAAAAAGATGAACCAGTTTGCAAGGCAGAAATAGAGACACAGACATAGAGAACAAACGTATGGACATCAAGGGGGGGAAAGGAGGGGTGGGATGAATTGGGAGACTGGGATTGACATATATAAACTAATACCTATAAAATAGGTAACTAATGAGAACCTGCTGTGTAGCACAGGGAACTCCACTTCGCTGTACAGTAGAAACTAACACAACATTGTAAAACAGCTATACCCCGATTTAAAAAAAAGCTCTTGTCCTCATCACTGTGTGCTTTGACTATTTTGTAACAAAAGGCATATAAGGTAACCTCAAGAAAGAAAGGTCTTTGAAGCAAGGTCTGTGTTGTTCCCCCAGTATTTGGCACATAGTGGCTGCTCAATTAAAACCTGTTAACTAAATGAATGAGAATTCTAATGCTCCATAATAACTCCTTTATAACAGGGAGGTTTTTGACTTATTTCTAATTTGATTCAAATGCTTCTCCTCTAAGCCTGAATTAAATGTTCGCTTTTGACTTAAAAAAAAAAAAAATCAAGTCCTTGCTCCCTTTTAAGCCATTTTCTAAAAGTTCTATTTCAGGAGATCTGCCACACCCATTATATTTTACTAGAACAATGTGTCCTCAGGTATCTTTTAAGCCAGGTGCCCTGAGGAGAGATTCTAGGACGGTCTGGGAAAGCAGAGGCTCTCTGGTTGCTTTTCTCCTTTTTTCCAGTTGATCTGTGGGGTTCCATGCTCTGTTACGTAGTTCTGAAAGATTTGTTCTCCTTTCACCTTTCCAGAGTGTCCTGGAAATTTTTCTTTCCCTCAAACGCTCCCCTACCCTCTTCACTCTTTCAAAAGGTGTTAGCTTTGGGAAAGTGGTCCTTAATTATTTACCACACAATCCTCTGTCAGACTACAAGAATCCAGGGCAAAGCAAGAGAGAAAGGCCACAAGAAAACTGAAAGCCCAGGCTAATGATTTCCCTTAACAAGAGTTTTTGTTGTCATAAGGCGGTGTTTTATTTAGGTTGTAGTTCTTTAGGAAAGACATGAAGTTATGTCTTCCTTGTGCTTGCTTGGAACGTTGGGGCTAATGTAATATTTTCTTTGGTGCAACAGCAGTAAATCCAAGGTAGTAAAACAATGCTGACGGGAAGGAGAAACCAAAGCTCCTTGGGGGAGAAGTTAACTTGGAGCAGGTAATCCTTATGGCCCATCCCATACATGACCTTTATATTAGCTAATTACATAATTTTACTTCCTAGCCTGATGCCACAGTTTAAAATTGTACCTCGTTCCCTTCCCTGCTTAATTTTTCTCCAGAGCCCTTATCTCCTGCTCATACACTGTATAATTCACTTAAAAATTATGTATTTATATGACAGCCCCTCTAGAATTTGAGCTCCTGAAGGGTAGGAATTTTTGTCTGTTTTGTTTATTACTCATCCAGGGCCTAGAATTGTCCTGGTGCAGGGTAGATGCACAATAAATATGTTGAATTAAAGAATTATTAATCCCAATCAAAACAATATTAATAAGTAATAACTATGATCAGGTTTTTCCTACATGTACTTAATTTATAGACAACTGGTTGGACATTTAAAATTATTTTTTAGAAATCTGACAAAATATGACAATAGGATCTCTACAAAAGCTTTGATGGTCAAAAACTGCGTGAAACCCATTTTCATCAGCATGGTATGCTCTTCTAAACTTGTGCATGGAAGGATAAGCTTGGCCTGGTGAGAATGGAAAATCTTGAGGTTTCCTGATGCAGGTAGACTTACTTGAATCCCTAAAGCTAAGGGTATACTTTGGCTCAGTGTACTCATAACTGTTCCTGGCAACAAGTTCAGGTGTTGCTTATACCCCCATGAAACTCAGACTCACTAATATTATATTCCCATTTCTGGACAAAGCATTATCATCCAATTCCACACTTCTTTACAGGATCAGGTAGTTTATGGGAACACAAAATATAGAAGATGAATAGAGGAGAATATTAATTATTTGGGAGCTTCTATATTTGAGATTATTATAATCACTGGAGATGCTTCCCGACAGTGACACATCAGGGTGCTCTGAGTACTACAGTGGCCGCTCCAGCTCTTCCTTTACCCCCAAGACTTCTACTTCCGGGCCAGTCTAGTGCAAGTGAAACCAGGTTAGGCTGAGTGGCAGACAAGTACACTTTTGGCTGAGATTCAGGTACCCTCCCTCTCTCACCCACTGTGGCCTCTCTCAACAACTGGCCTAAAGAACTGATAAAGAACTAGACTTATCTAGAAACAGGAGGAACAGCTGGCCTCACTGAGCTTGGATTAATATAATGAGTGGATGAGTCCAAAAAGTTAGGGCATTGCAAACAAATTCTCTATAGGACTGCATTAATGACATTTGACATTTCTAAACAGAGAAAAGCTTGGGCAGGTGTGTAAACATATGCAAATCATATAATATGTATCCCCTGTGTCACTCAATTATTTCATCTATCTCATGTGGCCCTTAGGAAAGATCTTCACATAAACTATTGGTCTGGTGGTACATGAAGATTCATGAACTCCAAGTTCTAAACCCACATGTTCTTTTAATAGCTTGGATAATTTATTAAAAACAGCTTTATTGAGATATAATTCAAACACCATACAATTCACCCAAAGCACACAATTCAGTGGTTTTTAGTATACTCAAAGTTATGCAACCATTACTAATCAATTTTAGACCATTATTGTTACCCCCAAAAGACGCCTTGTACCCTTTAGCAGTGACTCCCTATTCCTGCTCATTGCCACTCCCATCCCCTCCAGCCATATGCAACCACTAATCTACTTTCTGTCTCTATAGGTTTGCCTATTGTGGATATGTTATATAAATGGAATCATACAATATATAGTCTTTCACTTAGCATAATCTTTTCGATGTTCATCCATGCCATAGTACATATCAGTACTTTATTCCTTTTTATTGCTGAATAATATTCCATTGTTCCATTCCATATCTCATTTTATCTATCCATTCATCAGTCAATGGATGCTTGGGTTATCTTCACTTTTTGGTTATTATGAGTAATGCTTCAGTGAACATTTGTGCACAAGTTCTTACAGGGACCTAGATTTTCAATTCTCTTGGATAATACCTAGGAGTGGAATTATATGGGTTATACGGCTGAGTTATATGGTAACTCTATGTTCAACTTTTTGAGGAACTACCAACTTATCTTCCACAGCAACTCACCCATTTTACATTCCCACCAGCAATATATGCTGGTTCTAATTTCTCCACCTCCTCTCCAACAACTGTTATTTTCTTTCTTTTTGATTATAGTCATTTTGGTTGGTGTGAAGTGGTATCTTGTGTTTTTGATATTCATTTCCCTAATGACTAAATGATAGTAAGAACCTCTTCGGTGATTGGCCATTTGTACCTCTTCTTTAGAGAAATGTCTAAAATCCCTTGCCCATTTTTAAATGGGTTATTTGTCTTTTAGTTGTTGAGTTTTTCCTCTTTTGTGTTAAGAATGAGGGATGGTTGGATGGAGAGCCTCAGATCTTTCACATGCTCTTGCCTAAGGTAGAGCTTCTGCAACACTGGTGGTGGATGAGATGCTCGTGGCCTGCTTTCCCAGGGATATACCATAGCCCTATGCTGGGATCTAGGCTGAGAGGGAGTCCCGTGTTCTTGGCTGTACCCCCCACCTCAGAGTGGAGCACCATCACATCCAGGTGGAGTTGGCAGGGAAGTGAGTTGTGGTTCAAAATCCAAACTCTTGCTGTTCTTACGGAAATTTAGTGGATTGTCTTGAACAAATTTTTCTTCATTTGTTGTATTTCCTCAGGACAATTTCTAGAGACTAAATAGTTGTTTACCTACAATTTTCAATAGTAATTTTAAAGTTATAGTATTGTTGTTTTGCTAAGGGGTGGATTCACAGAGCTCCTCACACCACCATTCTGGAAGTTGAGTCCCATTTGGATAATTTTTAATGAAGATTTTACATCTTGTATACTTGGTGGTGAAATAGTTTATGCTGATATAGTAGATATAGAATTACAAAAGACAGTTTTTTACAAAAGTATTTGCAAATTTACAAACAGTGGATTAAGAAAACCAGTTGAAGTTGAGAATTGGTTGACTTTAAACTTCATATCCACTAAATTTCTAGAATGCCCATGCATTTGGTTTGACAAACCACTGTTAATTTATTGTTATTAAATAGTTGTATAGAAATCTTTGGGTAATGAGGGTGACAGTACATTTCACATGTTTGTTGTTGCTCTAGTAGTCTATGTGCAAAACCGTCACAGCCATTGAAAGAGTCATCAAAATGATGCCTGTTTTAAAAAGCATAGGAATAATTTAGATGTGAAAATCAAATTTTTCAAACCTCATTAGTTTTATGCACTAATCTAAAAAATTCACTAGCAAAACTGATCATGTATTTCTTAACGTTTGTTTAATTCAAAAGAACTACCGGGCCACAAAGTCTTGTAGAAAAACAATTTTCCCAACTTCCCTGGTGCATTTATTTGTAGTTTTAAGGCTAAGATTTACATTTAACAATTCTTCAAATTCTTTATTTGGTCAAGGGCTGGGTTCATATGTTCATTGCCAACCAGTTGAATGTCATTTTAGTTGAAACAGATCTAGAATCTCTGCTCTTATCTAAACCCTTCTTTATTATACCACATCCCCACCCCCATGTCAAAGTTATCTATATGTACCTTTCTACTTGGGTTTAGAAGTCTAGTTACTTATAAATGAACACAATCATCTTTAAGAAAATACGTCCTGCTTAATAATCATGAAAAAATGTTAAAATGTATTCCTTGTTGGAAACTCTTCACTTTTTGGTCAGTTGACTTGTGTGTATTATTGCCTCAAGTAGCTTATGGGCAAAAAAGTATTGTATAAGAGCATGAAACAAGATAAAGATGCATATTTAAGAATGAAATCAAGAACCTCCCAATGACATTTCTCTGAATAGTTATTACTGAACTATACAAAGATAAATAATGTAAGTAATTAACAAAGTAATTTTCTCTTCTTTTGGCTGGGAAAGTTTTAATAATAAAGTTTGGCTTCTGTTGAGTGAAACATCTTAGTTTCTAACATAGTTAAAGGCAAATGGAAAAGCCCGTTCAATTCTTAAAATTTTTAATGCAGTTAAATAATAAGCTGATACATTGCATTATGGCTTGGTATTATTTTTTCCTTATAAAGACAGGAATTCTATCCTTCTAAAGCTACTTTGCAGTTCAAGCAGATATGTGGAAGATGCTTACCTCCCAGTTGGGTGTATCTCCTGCGGCTTAGGTGAGCACCAATGCTTTGGCTCCTCCCCAACTGCTGCGAGCTTCCCACTGCGCTGGGCACCTCGAGGCTCCAAGAGTTAGGTGTTCGGCCCCGCCCTCTGCACTATTGCTAAAACTCCAATTCTGCCAGACTGATTCCGGTGATTAATTATTGACAAAAGGAAAACACTCCCAGGCAAACTTGTGTCCAACCGCACTGCTCCCAACGACTCCGTCCAGAAGAAATGCCGGCTGCACCACTCCCCTCCCCCCTTGCTCTATGGTCCCAACTTCCCACACGCTGCCACTCTCAGTCCTGGGCGACCAGGCTCGTCCGCGGAGGAATGCAGCCCAGCGACTTCTACATTTTTAAATTTGGTTTCCTGTAGCTCGTTAGCACTTCTCCGGGGACCAGCCTCTCAGGAGGGGGTGCTTTCCGGATGCAGGGGAAGCCTGGGCTCTGAGAGCAACGGAGGAGGCTAAGGCGTCGCTGTCACCTCCGGCTGCTGCAGTAAAACCCCGAGTCGCGGCGGGGATGGGGAGGAGGGGGTGGGGAGGCGCCCTCCCCCTCGCTCGGATCGGAGCCCCGACACTGCCGGAGGGGCACGTACTTCGGTGGTAGTGGTGGGAGCGGGCAGATAAACAGGAGGCGAAGGTGGGAGCCTTGGGGCTTTAGCCTAAGCCAACGTTAACCCGCCTAGGGAAAGCCTGCGCCCAGCATCCATCGATCTGCAGACTTCGGCAAGGGGGTGAAGCCGGGCGGATGCTGAGGACTGCGGTCTGAAACTCAGCGGCAGGCTGCGAAGTGAGCCCAGGGCTCCGGGCCGGGGCGGCGGTCGGCCCAGCAGGCATCCCACCGCATTCGTCTGTCAAAAACAGAAGAAAGCAAACCCTTTTAGCTTTGGCAGTTAATTTTGGTGCCTTTGAACGTGCAAAACGCCTCTCCCCGCCCCACTCCCTCCATCCAGCATCTTCCCTCCTCCCCGTTGGCTGGGCGGTTAATCGTTGAAAGGCTGGAACCCCTCGGGAAAGCAGATGGAAGGATCGTGCCCAGCGAACTTGTGTGTGCTCACTCACAAGTGAAGAGAATTTGGGCCCGGACTGCGGCAGGAAGGCAAATTGGGGAGAGAGGGCTGGGAGGTTCGTTGCCTACACTCGCGGCGCAGGCTGCCGCGGCTCCCGGACCGGCGACCCCAGCGCTCACGCTCGGCGCTCAATTATCTTCCCGAGGAGGCGCGGGACCGCGAAGAGCATCTTCCCTGAAAACCAACATCCAGAACACCATCGATTCCTTTTCTACCGAGGACATAGTGCTTAGATTGAACGCCGCGGCTGCTTGCTGAGAGCGCAGAGGACCTTGAGGCTCCCAGCCCCGATATCTGTGTAGCCGAGACTCTGCCCAAGACCTAGTGGGGTCCGGGGCGAAAGAGTCTTTTGATTAATGAGCATTCGGGCAACATCTGCCCGTCAGCCCCCATCGCCTAAGGAGGACACGTTGCACACGTTCGGCCTCATTGTGCTGAAGCGCGAATTTTAGCTGCGGGCAGGTTTCAGCTCACTTCACAACGCGCTTCCAGCAGGTTCTAAGCAGGTTCCAACCCGCCGGTGCAACGAAGAGAGAGACTGGGTGGGGGTTACTGCAAGCCGGAGGAGGTGTCCCCAAAGGAAGCCGAAGGTGGTTGGGGCCAGGGAAGGGAACCAATGGAAACTGAGCACCTTGCAGCATCTGTGTTGGCCGTTTTACATCTTTATCTTTTCTGTATCTTTTATCTAAATAGTAGCAACCTCTGCTAATATTTTTTATTTACCACTTTATGTTGTTCACATTCCTTATCTTCTGGCTTCTCCTGACAAACCTTGTGCTGTCATGTTGGCAGCACAAGTATGACCACCCCCATTGGGAGATGAGGAAATAGAAACCCTGAAGAGTGACTTGTTCAGGTCGCGAAGCCCCTGTTGCGGTGGGGTCAATACTATTTACACTGGTTTTTAGGTCTCATTATTCATTATCTAGTTTTCTTATCAGATTGTGACATGCCTCCCCCCCCCATACTCCCCATGATTGTACATTTGTGGAAGTATAGAAATAGGTCTCTTCCTGCCCAAAGTTTGTGAAATGGCTATGAGACCTTGCAATTATTTGAACTGTAGGTGGGGAGAAACTGGTATAGCTTGCAGAAGCATCTAGCCCATTAAAAATAATCTTAAATGACATATGTAATATAACCACACACAGATACACCTTTATGTATAACTTTGCACCCCAAATGGAGAATAGGTGTTTTTTTTTTATTATTACAAACAGAACATTCTCAAAACTTAACTAGATCACAAAATAAAGATTGACACTTTTTTTTTTAGATGGACACATTTTAAGTGGCAGAAATCATACACAGCTCATTTCCCCCTGATTGACATAGCACAGTTGGAAATTTAAGAATACTTTAAACGTAGGTTAAAGGGAAGCACAAATGGGAAGCTACAAACTTTTTAGAAACAGAAGAAAAACAAAAATCCTACGTAAAATTGGAAGAGTATAGAAAAGCCATACAACGTTCAATGTATTTATTGCAAAGCAATGTACAAACCAAGAAGCTTAGAGGAAATTACAAAAAATTGTGTTAACTCATGTTAAAAATAAAAGCAGAAATTAATGAAATAGAAAAATAAAAAACAAGAATTGATCAATGAAATAAAAAACTTATCTATTGAAAAGATCAAGAAAAAATCAAGAAACAAAGGTACAAGCAACATTAGAAAAGAAAGGTGGTATAGGGGGTTCCCTGGTGGCGCAGTGGTTGAGAATCTGCCTGCCAATGCAGGGGGCACGGGTTCGAGCTCTGGTCTGGGAAGATCCCACATGCCGCAGAGCAACTAGGCCCGTGAGCCACAATTGCTGAGCCTGCACGTCTGGAGCCTGTGCTCTGCAACAAGAGAGGCCGCGATAGTTAGAGGCCCGCGCACCGCGATGAAGAGTGGCCCCCACTTGCCGCAACTAGAGAAAGCCCTCGCACAGAAACGAAGACCCAACAGAGCCATAAATAAATAAATAAATAAATAAAATTAAAAAAAAAAAAGCAAATAATTAAAAAAAAAAAGGTGGTATATAACCACAGATGAGTTGGATATTCAAAACAAAAAAAAGATAATGTTCTTTGCCCACAGAGAGGATCCTCCCTTTGTGCTGATAACTAGAAATAGTAAGATAACAAATGGTTAAGACATACCACAGCTTATGGAAAGGGGAATAAGATTTGAAGCAGGCAAAATTGTTTAGAATGTAAGAATGTAAGAATATAAAGTGATTCTAATTGTATCAGCTGAACATTTGGAACCAGGCCTTTCATCATCATTATCATAAAGCAGCTGTTGAATAACTAAAGGACACATGCTTGCTGGAGTAGAAAACTTTATAAAGTAAGAAAAGTTAAAAGTAATAAAAGACTATATGCTCTCAAGGTAACCTGGGAGGTTTGAGGACAGATATTACAGGGAAGGGAATAGGATCACTTTGTAAAAGCTGTATTTATGGCCCAGAAAGTTTGTTTGGAATGTCTCTGGAGTTCAGAACACCAGGAAGGAGAAAGGACATGATGTGAGAATCCACTGAAAATGACCAGCCTGAAAATGGTCTTACCTCCAGGGGACCAAAATTAATAGCCTGAAATGTGAGTTTTCTCAAGCTCCAAACCTGCCCAGGGTGGCATGGTAGAAAGAGTATGTACTTTGGGGCAAAGTCTGGTTCTACTAACATCTTTTCTACTAAGAAACTGTAGTCTGAGACAACTTGTCTATTATTTCTATACCTTAGTTTTCTCATCTATGAAGTGGAAATAATATTGCCTTCGTGGGGTTCTTCTGAAAAATTTAAAAAGCCACTGTTTACAAAGTAACTGTATAGTTCTCTATCTCACCCGCTCCCTACTCCTCCCCTCCCTCCCCCGATTCCTCCTTCTCTAAACACCATCTTTCAGGATCTTCTCTTCTGTCCATTGACATTTCTCCTATTTTGTCAGTAGGACTCTACCTTCCTTCCCTTCCTTTCAGCGACCCAGCTACCTCCTCCATGACTTTTTAGCAATTAGGAATCCAAACATCATGACTGAGTACCTTTGGAATGCTTTGGAGAGACACCCCTGAATCTAAAAATACTCAGCCCCTCTCTTATAAAGTGAATGGCAAAAGCAGGATTGCCCTTCCTCCCTCCCTTCCCCCTCCCTCCCTCCCTCCCTCTCTTCCTTCCTTCCTTCCATCCTTCCTTCCTTCTTTCCTAATTCATATATTTTTTGAGTTCCTATGTGGCTGTGTTCTAGCAGAACGAGTGTCATTGCTCCAAATTACTGATTATAATTTAACAGAGATGCAATGCTTAGGCTGAAGTCATTAATGGAAAGACCCTAACATTTAACCATTCTTACTTTTAATATTAGAATAAAGATCATAATAGTAATGAGAGTCAGTAGTTTATTCTAAAAATTGGAAAAGCAGTATTTCATTAAGGAACTAATTGTCCCATTAATCATTAACAAACACATGAGATGTATCATAATAGGCACAATTCTTGACGTTAAAAGCTGTTCTTAGCAATAAAGAGACCCCAACAGAACAACACAGAAATTCCCAGAGCAGCAGTAAGACCAGTTTAACAAAGATTTTCTCAAGAATTTATTTTAAAGCAGCCTCAAACACTGCCTTTTTCATACAATGTCCAAAGTGCATCTACATCTATTTGGACAAGACAGAGAAGACAATGGAAGATCAGAAGAATCAAGAGAAAAGAATAAGGCTCCAACTAACTATATCAGCAATATCTTCCTTTATGTATTAACTCTTATTCTCTTCTATTGATCTTATTATCAGGAGGGGGAAAAGAAAGAAACGCAGTAACAGATGTGAGTATTTAAAAGCAAGAACAGAAATTTGAAGCAAATTTTATTTACTTCTTTCTGGTTTGCTTTCACTACGTGCAGATTAACACTTCCTTATTTTTTTTTTAAACCTTGTTAGATTAGCACTACTTATTTTTATGATGGTGTGACAAAAAAAGTGTTGCCTTTCATTTCAGTAAACAATGTTGCCCTCCATAAGCCACTGGAGCTGCCCCACTGATGCGCCCTGAGGGGAATTCAGGATGGAGAAAAACAGGATGCTGGCTCTAGATAATTAAGATGCATATTAAAGAAATAATTTCAGTGAGCCCAGACTCCTGCATCTTCCTGTACATAGAAAAGCACTAGGATCATTAACTTGAGAAGTCTGGGGGTTTTTTGTCTTTTTTTTTTTTTTTTGATTAGCAGTAACCTTTTGATGTTCTACTACTTGTTTTTTCCCAGCAAAAACTCCTATATATCCTGGCTCCTCACTTACCTCTTTGGAACATTTCTTCAGAGCTATCTGAGAGGTTGTCTACCCAGGCTATAGTCCTCAGTACAGTCACTGAATAAAACATAACTTGCAAATTTTAGGTTGTGTGTTTCTTGTTTTTTTTTTTTCCTGTTGACAGTGGCATAAAATGTTATTATTCTCCCAGAGTAGAACTCTTCATAACACTCAATAGATTTGTAAAGATATTTGAAAAGATTGTCACATGTTCATGAAACTTACATATTTTAGTCTTCGCTGAGTCACCAACTAGCTATATACCTTTGGCTAAGTCCCTTTAGTAATTTTATATTTATTTATTTATTTTTTTTCAGAATAAGTGGATAATTCTGTTTTCCTGTAAAATGGAAAACATTTTTTCCCCCTCCTGGCTATGTTGTTACAAAGATGCACCAGATATCCTTCATTATCCTATCATTTCTTTTGTTTCAGTTTCCCTCTATCAACATAGAATTTTATTTTCTTCATTAATTGGGCCTGTTAGGTTAGAAACAAACAAACAAACAAAGTAGGAAAGTTGTATGGCTGGGGTCTTTGAGCTCTCTGCCAAACTTCAAAAGAAGAAGAAGAATGACGATAATAACTATCATTTATTGAACTACAACCACCAAGGTTTTCCAGAATCATCTCTTTTTCTTGCTACAAGTTTGCAAGGTAGGAGCTTTTATTTTATTTTTATAGACAGTAAACCACGAATCAGAGAGGTGGTAACTTTTTTTAGGTGACACTTAACCTGCTGTATTGTGCAGGTTAAGAGAAGAGATGTTGGAGCCAAACCTCCCATATTTAAATCCCAACGTGACCACTCTCGTGAATGAGGAGAGCTAACTTAAATCTCTCTAAAGCCTCAGTTTCCTCATCTGCCATAAAGGATAATAACCATGTTGAATTATTTATGTTAATATCCAAAAAGCATGTAGAAGAGAAAATGTCCCATAAGTGTTCACTACTATTGTCTGGAGAGTTCAATGAGATTATAATTCATGTAAATCAGTTCAGTGTCTGGCCCTTAGACAATGCTTAATATGACAATTTCACTTTAAAAATATTTTATTTTTATAACATATATAGTTTTAAAATAGTCTGTCAGAGATATGATTAGTCCCTCCCTCCTTCCCTTTACCCCTCCCTTCCCCCACGATTCTTCCTCCCTATCTTCTCCTCATCCTCCCTTTTTGTGCCAATAACTATGATCACTCAACTGTATTGTCTATGAACTATTATTTTTTTTTTTTCAGAGAAACCCATTGTTTACCCTAATGTTTCAGACCAACATAAAACATACTTTAATTCAGTATCACATATTCAGGAACAGAACTCTTTACTTCCCCCATCTTTTTAAAAGACTTTTGCTAAAACGGTAGTTGATAAAAAAATAAGAATGTTCAGGTTTAGAAAGGAGAAATTAGCTTAAAGGTGAAAACTTCCTATTTTTGAGAAAGATTGATGGATTAAATATAATAATGAGAACTCTCAGTATCTGAGATACGGATTGGTCTAAAGTGGCTGTATTAGCCGGGGTTCTCCAAGAAACAGAACCAATTATCTATCTATCTATCTATCTATCTATCTATCTATCTATCTATCTATCTATCTATCTATTGAGATATTTATTATAAGAAATTGGCTCAAATCTAAGGTTGGCAAGCTGGAGACCCAGGAGAGCTGATGATGTAAATTCCAGTCCAAAAGCTGGCAGGCTTGAGACTCCAAAAGAGTTGAATTTTAGTTCAAGTCTGAAGGCAGGAAAAGATCAACCTGCAGCTCAAGCTGTCAGGTAGTAGGAGTTTTACCTCTTACTCAGACTTTTTGTTCTATTGGGTCTTCAACTAATTGGATGAGCCTTCAAAAGAATCCACTATAGGGAGGGCAATCTGCTTTACTCAGTCTATAGATTCTAAGGTTAATCTCACCCTGAAACACCCTCACTCATAGACACACTCATAATAATGTTTGAACAAATTTCTGGGCATCCCATGGCGAAGCCAAGTTGATACATAAAATTGATTGTCACAGTGGCCAAAAATTTTGATTGACCCAACCATTTTGCTTTGGATTTTGACATGTGACTGCATCTCTCCCAGAACAAACTTACTTCACCCTTCCTTTGCTAAGGGATTTATTGCTTCTTTTAAGGCTTTTGATTTGACTTCTTTTCTTATCCTTAATCAGTTTGAGTAAGACTCTTCAGCTATAATGAATAGCTATGTAATGAGAAAGGGAGGACTCCGGCCCCATCATTGCCTGCCCCCATTGAGTGAGTTGTCTCCCATCTTCAACAAAACTGCTTTCTCTGACTCAAATCATAGCTGCTCTAATGTTGTGACATTTTTCTGTGGAGAATTTGGCGTTCATTGTGAAGTTATTTTTAATTACTGTGAAATTAAATTTTGGGGCCAGGATTGTATTGGGGATAAAGAGAACAAATGCAGAGTGAAAATAAGGCAACAAGAAAATGCAGATGTCAAGAGTAAACAACAGGAAAAGAAGCTTATGGAAACACAGTGGCAACTGGAAATAAAGCCGTGGTCCTTTTTGGGTCATCTGTCCCAGTCTCTAATATCTAATCTAGTGACCTGTATTTGAAATTTGTATGACAGCTTTATGCGAGGCATCAGGAGAATTTGGTGAAGCATCTCACAAACCATGTATTAATCAACCAAGAAATTTTTCCCAGCAGGACTAGACTTTTAAATATCAGGCAGATACAGCATGCCATTACCTGTGTAAATTAAAACAGAATCTCACCATAACTAGCCACCAAAAGTTTACATTGACCACTTCATCTTTTTATTTTTTAAATGGCTGTCATTTTCTTCTACCTATTATTTTTTTAAAAAACAGCATTATTGAGATATAATTCACATACATTTAATTCACTCATTTATAAGATGCAGTTCAGTGGTTTTTAGTGTGTTCACAGAGTTGTGCAACCATCATCACTACCTAATTCCAGAATATTTTCATTACCCCAAGAAGAAATTTCATATTTATTAGCAGGCATGTCCCATTTCCTCACCCCCACCTCCAGCCCTAGGCAACTACTACTCAACTTTCTGTCTCTATAGGTTTGCCTATTCTGGACATTTCATATAAGTGGAATCATACAATATGTGGTCTTTTGTGAATGGTTACTTTTATTTGGCATAACATTTTTAAGGTTCACTCATGTTGTAGCATTGTTACTGAGTCTAAGCTCATACTGCTCGCGGCACGACAGGCTAATACTTGAGAGACGAGTTGCTAGGGCAAGGAATAACGTTTTTTGTTTTTTTTTTTAAATTTAATTTATTTATTTATTTTTGGGTGTGTTGGGTCTTCGTTTCTGTGTGAGGGCTTTCTCTAGTTGCGGCAAGCGGGGGCCACTCTTCTTCGCGGTGCGCGGGCCTCTCACTATCGTGGCCCCTCCTGTTGCAGAGCACAGGCTCCAGACGTGCAGGCTCAGTAGTTGTGGCTCACGAGCCTAGTTGCTCTGCGGCATGTGGGATCTTCCCAGACCAGGGCTCGAACCCGTGTCCCCTGCATTGGCAGGCAGATTCTCAACCACTGCGCCACCAGGGAAGCCCGGAATAACGGTTTTATTCGGAAAACCAGCTAACCAAGAAGATGGTGGGCTCGTGCCCCAAAGAACCATATTGCCTGAGTTAGAATTCAGGCTCCTTTTATACTAAAAGGGGAGGGAGTAAAGTCAAACACTTCCTGGTTCCCATCAGCCTCCAAAGGGGATGTGTTCATTTCTCCCTCCCTGCAGTCATTCACAGCTGGACCTGGTCAGGATGTTTCCTGTGAGCTAAACAAAGGTATTTTAGCTTAATGCTCATTACGGAGGGAGCAGGGTTCCCAGCGATGGACCATTATGTATAATTTAAGCTTATAGGCAACATCCCTATTAACTTGTAATAGAATACAAAAGGTTCTTCCCTATTACAGCATGTATCAGTTATCCATTCATTTTTATTGCTGAATAATATTCTATTGTGTGACTATACCACATTTTATTTATCCATTCATCATTTGATGGGCATTTGAGTTGTTTCTACTTTTGGGGTATTGTGAACGTTTTTGTACACATTGTTTGGTGGATGTATGTTTTTATTTCTCTTTTGTATAAACCTAGGAGTGGAATGACTGGGTCATAACTCTGTTTAACTTTTTGAAGTACTGCAAAGCTATTTTCTAAGGTGGGTGCACAGTTTTACATTCCCACCAGTAATGTATGAGGGTTCCAATTTTTTTCACATCCTGGCCAACGCTTGTTATTGTTTGTCTTTGTGATTTTAGCCATTCTGGTGGGTGTGAAGTGGCATCTCATTGTGGTTTTGATTTGCATTTCCTTAACGAATCATGATACTAAGCAGTTTTTCATAAATTTATTCATTATTTGACATCTTTAGACAAATGTATATTCAATTTTTTGCCCATCTTTTAAATTTGTTTATTTAATTGTATCTTTTTATTGTTGAGTTGGATATAACTCCTTTGTCTGTATATAATTTGAAAAAATTTTCTCCCATTCAGTGGGTTGTCTTTTCACTTTCTTTTTTCTTATTTTATTTTATTTATTTTAACATCTTTATTGGAGTGTAATTGCTTTACAATGTTGTGTTAGTTTCTGCTGTATAACAAAGTGAATCAGCTATATGTATACATATCTCCCCATATCCCCTCCCTCTTGCGTCTCCCTCCCACCCTCCCTATCCCACCCCTCTAGGTGGTCACAAAGCACCTTCACTTTCTTAATGGTGTTCTTTGAAGCATGAAAGTTTTTTTAATAATTTGATGAAGTCTAATTTATCTTTTTTTCTTTGATCTCTTGTTCTTTTGGTGTTGTATGTAAGAAACCATTGCTAACCCAAGGTCATGAATATTTACTTTTATGTTTTCTTCTGGGATTTTTAGAATTTTAGATTTTACATTTAGGTGTATGATCCATTTTGAATTAATTTTTGGGCATGGTGTGAGGTAGGTATCCAAATTCATTCTTTTGCATGTGGATATCAAGTTGTCCCAGCACCATTTGTTGAAAAGACTGTCTTTTCCCCATTGAATTGTCTTAGCACCCTTGCCAAAATCAACTGACCATTTGTATGGACTGAATCTTTGTGTCCCCCAACATTCATAATGTGAAATCTAATCCCCAGTGTGATGGTATTTGGAATTAGGGACTTTGGGAGTTGATTAGGGCAAGAGGTAGTACCCTCATGAATGGGATTAGTGCCCTTATAAAAAGAGACCAGAGAGCTAGGTAGCTGTTTTTTCACTCTGTGAGAACACAGTAAGAAGTCAGCAGTCTGCAATCTGGAAGAGGGCCCTTTTAAGAACTCAACCATAGTAATACCCTGATCTTGGACGTCAGCCTCCAGAACAGTGAGAAATAAATTTCTCTTGTTTATAGGCCACCTAGTTTATGATATTTTTGTTATAGCAGCCCAAACTGACAACATAAATGTAAGGGATTATTACTGTACACTCAATTCTATTCCTTTGATCAATATATATAGCCTTATGCAATATCATACTGTTTTGATTACTGTAGGTTTACTGTAAAAGGTTTTAAAATTGGGAACTATTGGTTTTCCTGTTTTGTTCTTCTCTTTTAAGATTGTTTTGACTATTCTGGATCCCTTGCATTTTCATATGAATTTTAGAAGCAGATTGTCAATTTCTGTGAAAAAGGCAGCTAAAATTTTGATAGGGATTTTATATCCCTTTCTACAGATTGAGTCTATATGTCAATTTGGGGAGTAAGCCATCTTAACAATATTAAGACTTCTGATCCATGAACATGAGCTGTCTTTCCATTTATTTAGATCCTCTTTAATTTTTTCCAACAGTGTCTTGTAATGTTCAGTGTACACGTCTTGCACTTCTTTTATTAAACACTTATTCTAAACCCCAAATATGAATAAAGCTTAGTAATGTCCAGGAATTATGTATTGGTTAACCCAGCATCCTTCCTACCTGGCTTAGTGTCTTGCATTATGGCTGTCCATCCCTGTGCTTATTGAAGTAAATTGAGAAAATACATTTTATACTTATAGAAAGTTCACAATATTTTTCCTTTTTATTACAGCATCCCATTAAGAAAACAGAACAAGTATAACCCCATTTAATAAGAAAGTTAACTGATGGACATATTAAGGCCAAGGAGGTTAATTGGCATGGCCAAAGATACTCGGTCCATGTCAAATACAAAATTAAAGCACAATTCAACATTTTCCTCTAGTATTATATTAATTCTGAAAGCTTTTAGACCAAGAAGCATATTGAGAAGTTCAGGGGAAAATGGGGGATAGCACTAAGTGATTTTTATTGAATTACATTAAAAATGTACATTGTCATATCATCCAGCTCCTTTAGGGCTAAAATAAGGTGTCACTCTGGGGTGTATTTCTTTCTTGAACTTTTAATTTTATTTATTTATTTATTTATGGCTGTGTTGGGTCTTCGTTTCTGTGCGAGGGCTTTCTCTAGTTGCGGCAAGTGGGGGCCACTCTTCATCGCGGTGCGTGGGCCTCTCACTATCGCGGCCTCTCCTGTTGCGGAGCACAGGCTCCAGACGCGCAGGCTCAGTAATTGTGGCTCACGGGCCTAGTCGCTCCGCAGCATGTGGGATCTTCCCAGACCAGGGCTCGAACCCGTGTCCCCTGCATTGGCAGGCAGATTCTCAACCACTGCACCACCAGGGAAGCCCTTGAACTTTTAAATTAGCGAAGTGTTTGCGAAAAGTCTTACAGTTATTTTCATGCCACATTTCAGTGACTCACTGATGTGAGGATACAAAAACCTTGACTTAATGAAAGTTAAAGTCTAACTACCACAGATGGAGTTAAAGATGTGTCAAACCTTGTAGACTCTCTCTTCTGCTTACATTTCAAAGGTACAGATCTCTTTTACGAGTTGACACCTCCTAGAATGGTCTCTGATTCGGGCTTTAGAATTGAGCATCCAGTTAAGTGTATGGTTGAGCATCTGATAAAGAAGCTTGTGATGGGATGAAACAGGTATTAAATTACTGTGATTGAAATGAGAGCAGTGTATGGGTATCTAGCATTTATTGGGAACACCTACCAATCAGGAAGACATTGTCAAGGTCAGGCAAATGGACCAAGAGAAGGGTACTAGCCTTGGCTACATGTTACTGATGTCACAACTCTCATTAGGAAGGGGAAAAAAGGCCCACTGAGAGTTTCTTGATGATAAAAACAGGAGGTGCATTAAGAGGAATGCCTGCTATCAAGAGATAGCAGACATTGTGACCTAGAAGAAACCACCGAGATTGACTGATGCTTTTCAGGTCTGAACTGGATGGATAATGATGGCTGCCTGGACCCCAAATGAAGAAATTTTAATTATAAATGGTTAAAAAAGAAATGACTTTATATTCCAGGAAGTATTCCCCGAGGTAGTCAGTAAAAATAATAGGATTTTTCTTCTCTGTAGGAAAATGTAAGTAGAGGGACAGGGGGTGGTTCTGAAATGGGAGTTAAACACAAAAGAACTTGTAGATGAAGATGTGAGTTGAGTTGCTGTTAACCACATACCTGTTATCTATCAATTGTTTAAGAGTGAAACCAGTGAATATAAAGAAAAGGTAAACATTTAATGAAGGCCATGAAATAGACCCTCGGCAAATGTGGATGTAACATTTTTAGTTCTGCTATGTTCAGATCATTCTAGCGGTCCATGAAATTTGCAATTTTGCTGAGCCACAAGCTTGACTTCTGAATTTGAGGTTGGAACGAAAGAGCAAGTTGCTTGTTAGGAAGTGACCTATCTAGTAAATAAGAGGTAATATTTAAAAAGTTGTTGTTTTGCTTTGTTTTAGTTTTTAATTTGCCAGCAGCTCTGGCAAAAATAGGTAGGGGGTAACATGAATATTTGCAGTAAAATATTTGAATTACTTGGGTTTTATTTCATGTTAAACTTATCTTTCATTAACATAGATAATCACATTTCTTTGGAGGAGATGGAGTGGTTCCACATTTCTATTTAGGAGTTTCTTAGAGATCACAAATAGTAGGAAGGGGAACACTTTTGTCATGAACCTGCATTTCCATAGGAAGCATCAACGTTTAATTCAGGAGAAAATTAAATAAAAATTGCAAGAGTTTATTTTTTTATCTTAGTTTCAAGTAAGCTCATCATTCCTTAAAAAAAAAAAGAGAATCTGATTATTGTTGTTGCTAAAGAAGTTGAGATACAATTTTGAGTAATAGGTTATCTAGGCATTTTCCTCATGCTGTTGTGTGAATAATGTAGAACCAATTCCAGGTTATAAGGGTGAAAGTTATTTTTACTGCAGTGACTGTGTGCATGTCACACAATTTTGTGTAGGGTATCCTCAGAAGTCTCTTTGAGAGGTCTTTGGAAACTGCAAACCTAAACTTAAGTCCTTCTAAGGACTAAGGATATTTGAGGTCCCAGGGGAGTAGAGCCAGAGTGGGGCTCATTGAATTTAGCAAGAAAGGACCTGATTTGGGGAAATAAAGCACAGAACTGTGAATTTGGACCCATGGTAGGATCTGATGGTAGCTCTGAAGCTGCAGGGAATCTTGGAGCACAGATTTTTGTTCTTTCATGTATGTAAGCAGGACAAATCTTTTCAGTCAGCAATATATCAGCATTTGTGTCTTCCCATTTTGCTCTGAGGCTGCCTCTAAGTTTAGAAGCTGCAGAGGCAAGAAGATACTATCCTTTCCCCGTTTGCCCCCCTCTCTGCAGGCATTTGAGGGATAAACAAATGAAAAAATGTGAAGCCCTCCTTCTGATTTTGAAATCAATGATGACAAAGGAAGGAGCAATTAAGAGGTAGATCAAGAGCTGAAACAAAATGAGCCCTGGGGATCTATCTTTACTTTTGAAAAATATATTAAGACCAACTATGTTTTTGCCTTTTCTGCTTCAGGTTTTCATTCTTCACACTGAAACAATATAGTGGTTTGAGTCACTGTATCTCAGTAATGGTGCATTTTATTTGCCCCAAATCTTCTATAGTGGGATTTTTCTTTCACCATGCCTTTTATTTTTAAAGTTTTTAAATTCAGTGATTGGCTTTACAGGTATTCAAGCATTCCTAGATGCATATCCTCTTGCAGTGTGTACTCCTCCAGGTCTGCAAAAATCATGATTTTCCTGATTCAAAGATCTAAATACATGGAAAGACATCTTATTCCATGGATCAGAAGACTTAATATTGTTAAGATGGCTTACTCCCCAAACTGATTTACAGATTCAATCTGTAGAAAGGGATAGCAATCCCTATTGAAATCTTAGTTGCCTTTTTCACAGAAATTGACAAGCTGATTCTAAAATTCACATGAAAATACAAGGGATCCAGCATAGTCAAAACAATTTTAAAGAGGAAGAACAAAATTGGAAATCCAAAACTTCCCAATTTCAAAACTTATTACATTAAAGCTACAGATAATTTAAAGGCTGTCTTTCATGGAGGCATAGAACAAGGCTTTTTTTGGTCATAGATTTCAAGAAAATTTCAAAACCTTGAAGTTTTAATCAAGACTGAAGCTCATTAAAAAAAGCTGAGGTATTCTTAAGGGAGAAGTATAAAATTTTCCAACCAACGACTGTAACACTGAAGACTTCAATTCTATATTATGGCCACTAGAGGAGAGAGGGGGAAAGAAGGGAAACAAGGATGGGGCCGTTGAAAAGATGAGGAGAGATGCAAGCAGAGAGTTCTCCACTCGAATGGAAAGAAGAATAAAAAATGGCTCATCTAGCGAGAGAGACAGGATAGAGAGTGAGAGATGGGAGGGAGAATTTAATGGCAAATGTGCTCAAGTATTACTCTGCTTTTTAACCATCCTGGTAAACAATACTGTATGGAGGATGATTTTTGACCTCCTATACCTCTTGTGAATGATGGGGTGACCATCCTAACCCTCCCTATATCCTTTAAAAATATCACTTGCAGCCCTTTTGGTTGACTTTTTTCCCCTTTTTTCGTCCATGGGAAAGTAATCAACATCCTTTGAAATGCCTGTCCTCTCCAGCTATCTCAAATAGTATTCTGACTTGACTGGGAAATATTTTTCCTACTCTGATCTACTAAAGCTAATGTTTATTTTCTTCAATTCTAGTCACCTAACACATATTCAAGGCATGTGTTAGGTGTTAGAAATTTACTTTTCAACTTAGCTGTTGGATCATTTAATTTAAACACAAAAGTTGCCTGATCAGCTTACTGTTGGTTTCAGTAGATATTTGGATATCTAGATTACCCAGATGTCTGAAAGTTACTGCCTGTTGTTGTGCTGAATAAGATGATGCTTGTAGGAGAGTCTTTCCCATTGCCTTGCACATAGCAGGTGCTCAGTGGTTGTTTTCTTCCTTAATAGTGAAATTTATAATGGAAGTTTTTTTTTTTTTAAGTGGCAAAATTGCAATCTAAAGTTAAACGGGTTAACTAAGGCTTCAATTTTCTTTCTGAGTAGATTTCATGTTCATGTATACAGATAGCCTTGTTAGGATCCAACTAAAATTAAAAATTCAAAAAATTTCACAACACTAATTTAAAGTTTCATGTTTTCATCCATGGCTTAACGCACTTTAAGTTTCCTCTGACTGTTTTAAAATGTTCCTTTGGTATCTCTAGCAAGTGTTTTAGGTATAAAACACAGTCCTTTCTGATCTCAAGCCCAATCTGAGGATTGTGGGATCCTCAGCGATTGAACAAGTCATTTAGGGTTATTCTGGAAAGTTACAAACTGTTATTACAGCTATGAATACCTATGATGGTCTCATTCACTCATTAATTTATCCAATTAATATTTATTGAGAACTTATGTCCAGCTGTGCCCACTCTGGCATACAGTGGTGACAAACAGGCTGATTTCCTCCCTTCACGGAGTTTTATTTTTGTGATGTAAATTAGTTGAGCAGTTTTGATTCCCTTCCAAGCCTGTTTTAGATACCATAGTTTTGAAGGATTTATTTTAAACAATAATCCTATCATTGAAGAATAGGTCAGGAAGCCAGGTAAATTTGCTCTGAATGAGAAGTCTTGAAGATCTCTGTCTTCACCTTTTTTTTTTCCCAAAATTTTTTCCCAAAATTTTATTTTGAAAAATTTGAAATCAGCAGACAAGTTGCAAGAGTCATATAATTAATACTCATAAGCCCTTCAATTCACCAATTGTTGACATGTCTTCACCTTTTTTTTTTTTAATTAATTAATTTATTTTTGGCTGCGTTGGGCCTTCGTTGCTGTGCGTGGGCTTTCTCTAGTTGTGGTGAGTAGGGGCTCCTCTTCGTTGCGGTGCACAGGCTTCTCATTGCGGTGGCTTCTCTTGTTGCAGAGCATGGGCTCTAGGCGCTCAGGCTTCAGTAGTTGTGGCACGTGGGCTCAGTAGTTGTGGCGCACGGGCTTAGTTGCTCCGCGGCATGTGGGATCTTCCCTGACCAGGGATCGAACCCGTGTCCCCTGCATTGGCAGGGGGATTCTTAACCACTGCGCCACCAGGGAAGTCCATGTCTTCACCTTTTTGACGACTGTCATACTTACATCTCCTAAGAGTATTGTAGGCAAGAATCTTACAACATAGGCTGATGAGAAGTTAAATCAAACGGTTTCTAAGGCCCCTTTCAGCCTAGGATTTGGTGAATTGGTGATAAACCAGGGAAGAGGGATCTCTCCAAAATGACCCCAGAAAAACACAGAACCCCCCCCTAGAATGTGCCACTTAATTCTATGTAAATGTAGTAAGCTCTAATGAGCAACTCTGGGCTATGTCTATCGCACTATTGACCCTTGCTCATCCTTTATCATTTTGAGCAAAGAAAGTCTGGAGACTAATGGAAAAACATTATAGAGCTTTTATTGATCTCTGCTGCTCACCGTGAACTGGAGCTAGAGACTTGTTAAGCTAAATGAGCTCAACTGAGACTCTGGCTGTCAACGTTTACACAGAACCTGTGCATTAGCCTCTGGGTCTGCAGGGGTTTTCTTCTGACCAGGCATAAACATTGCACATGGAAAATTTTGACCTGGGATTTCTGGTAGTCATTAAGAAAAATAAAGTATGACCTTTTATTTTTTAGTGAAATATAGCAACTTTTGTTGTGTGTATTTCAGAAATAGATATGTTTAGAATTTATTATTACAAAGTGTTTTTCTACTTTAACATTTGGTAGCATTTCCTCATGGTTAGTAAGTAAAATTATAACCTTGTGCTTTGTTGAGTGGGCAGTGTTAATCTCACTTCAGTGTCCTTTGTGGTTGGAGATACTTAAGCAGAGGCTTGGGAGGGATTAATATTACAGGGCAGTGATTTTCAAAGTGTGGTCTTTAGACCGGGAGCATTAGCCTCACGTGGGGACTTGTTAGAAATTCCCCCTGCTCTGGGTGGTTCTGATGCATGCTAAAATTTGAGAACCCTGTAATAGGAATATGAGCCTTAGATCAGTACTTCTGTAGGAAGAAGAAGAAGAAGGAGAGTATCAGAAGCCCCTGGGTTTCTTCTTTTCTCGAGCTCACAGTCTCTCTTCCTTTGTCCCTCCTTCTACTCCCATTGTTGCACAGTGAGCTATTACTCTGAGAATCTGACACACTCTTTGGAGGCTTTGGGGTGAATCTTTGGACTAGAATGAAATTTTCTAGGAGATGGTCAATCATGATGGTGTCATGTCCTGACCTTGTGACCTTTTCAGGATTTATAAAGTTCTGTTGTCTTTGCATTTACCATAGATACACTGATAGCCCCAACTGCTACTATGAGTTAGACAGAAATAGTAGATGTACGTTGTTTTACAATCTTGAACTTGCTTCTGGTTGCCGACCTTTCCTAGAAAAGTTGAAAATGTTCTACTCTTTTCTGAAATAAAGGTTTGAGTACTATTGTATAATGCCTTGCACTTTGGGTTTCTCACCCATTGAGAAAAGACAGTGCAATGGTTGGGCTGATCACGTGGCCTTTGAATCCAGGCTGCTTGGGCACAAATGCTGGCTCTGCTACTTGCTCCATGTGTGACCTTGGGAAAGCCCTTATCCTCCTCTTGGTCAGTTTCTTCATTTGTAAATCAAGCTGGTAATAATGTCTCCCTTTTACTAAGTTTTAAGCATTTAATGCCTTAATACATGTTAACTTCCTGACACTTGATAAATACTCAATAAACATTAGATATTACTACTATGACTATTGTGTAATGAGAAAATTACCTACAACTGAGAAGATAACTAATTAGAACAATAAGTGTGACTGGAAAATATATATAATCTGTCAGGATAGAGTAAAGAAGCTATAGAGTCAGACACACACAGGTTTGATTTCTTGGTATGTGTCTTCTGGCAAGTAATTTAGTCACACCCGAGCCTTGATTTTCTTATCTCTGAAATGGAGATAATGCTTTCTGCTTTGCAGGGCAGCTGAGAGCAGAAACAAGAACATTTTGGAAGAGGCTGGTATACTCAATACAAATGGCATTATTCTTTTTATTGCTGCCTGCTTTTCTCGAGCTAAATTTTAAATAGCAACTTCCCTTTCCTATGGAAATGTAGGGAGTCTAATTTAGAGGAAATGTGTATGTGCTGTGGAATGGCCCATATGCCACTTTGCTATTAGAATATGACTCATTATTTCTAAACTTAGTGTTGCTGTATTTGTATGCTATTTGCTTTTCTCAGAAATCCCTATGTTCAGATCCAATCATAAACTTTGGATAATAAAAGAGAGTAACCTCAATTAAGTGCATTTTTTTGGAGCCACCGCACGTCACTCATATGAGGTTGTCCGACCAAGCCATCACGTAAAGGGGACTAGTATTCTGGTAAAGCAACTGCGGAATTCTACATTTGTACAAAGCTCTTTTATTTACAAAGGTTTTAAAATTGTATTATGTTTTCTATTGAGGTACACTTTACATATGGTGACAGGTGTAGGTCTTAAGTCTGCATTCAATCATTCTTGACGAATGCATACACTTCTCCTATCAAATGTATAGAACATTTCCATCACCCCAGGAAGTCTCCTCATGCCGCTTCTCAGTCAATTCCCCATGCAACCACTATCCTAATTTCTATCCTTATTGGTTAGCTTTTTTTGCTGGAAAACTTCATATAAATTGAATCATGCAGTCTTTTACGTCTGTCTTTTTTTTCCTGTAGTATAATGTTTTTGAGAGTCATGTGTTGCTGCATGTGTAAATAATTTGTTCTTTTTTGTTGCTGAATAATATTCTATTGTGTGGCTATGTCTCTGTTTATCCACTTTCCTGTTGAGGAGAACCTAGGCTGCTCCCACAACTTCTTTTCGTCATCAATGTAATGATGTTGAATAAGCAGAAGGTTCTAATATCTCCGTTTTCCAGACTAGAAAGCTGGAGCTCAGAGAAATGAGGCAATGTAAGTTCTCACTGCGGGCAAATGCTGAATCCAGGAGGAGAATCTGGTCTTCTGGTTCCAGGGCCTCTGTTTTCTTTCCATTTTCCGAGGCCAGTTTGTTTCTGGCCTTTACCTGGAGTTCTGCCCTATCTGACTCCAGGATGCTGTCTAACTCTGCCTCATCTTTGAGAAAGACTCAGAATGTCAACATTCAGGAATTCAGCCCTACTCTGAGGTAGCCCTTGGCAAAGCTTTAGTTTCTCAGGTGGAGCGAATGGATTTCTGAGGCTGGCCCAAGTGTTGAAGCAGAGCAGGGGATCTGGATGGCATTGGGTTAGATTACAGATCTTCAGATCTTTTCAGATGTTCTGAAGGTGCTCTAGGAGAGAAGCTTTGTCTTCCGGAGTGCAAAAGGGAAAAAAGGATGGGCATGGAGTAGGACAGGCCTCTGTTAAACGCCAGCTCTACCACACACACTAGCTGTGGGAGCTCAGGCAACTCCATCTGTAAAGTTTCTCCATCTGAGTCTGTTTCTCCATCTGGAAAGAGGTATTTTAATGCTTCCCTCCCGGGTCCCAGTGAGGCAGTTCGTGACATAGAACCTGCTCTTTCTGTGCTGTATTAAGCTTAAGGGAGTGTTACAGTGCGCTGTTGACCTTGCTGTGGGATTTCCATGTATGGAAGAACTAATCCTCCCCTTTATCTCTGAAGACACTAATTCATAATTTATAGACTCTGAATAGAGATAAGAAAGTTTACTGTCAATAAAGTCCTCACAGAAATAAAGCAAGGGAGGGGCACAGAGGGACTCGTTTGCTTTAAGAGATCTGGGAAAATGAATACAGCAAAATGTGTGCCATGAAGACAGTCTTTTCTCACTCCTTCTCGAGAAGAATGCAGACGTCTTCAGGAGGAAGCCCCTTGTTCAGGATGCTGATTAGGCTGCATGGGTAAAGAAGGCCTGTAGGAAAAACAAAAGGAGAAAGCATTTTACTCTCAGGCTCCATGACCCCATTCCTGCCCTGTTATGGATTCAGCAATGTCTCTGGGTCTCCATCTCTCCACATATGACCCTTAAAGAGCACTCTGATATACACCTCAGGATTGATGTGAAATTTGATGAGTTCAGTTTTCCAATAATTTACATGGATGCAAAGATTTTGGTAAAAAAATTTGTCTGTATACTACGTAATTTGAGCTTAAGTGTGCTGTCCGAGAAAACCTTACAAGCTATGAGAAAATTTGATGTGTGATCACTTAATAGTAGGATATATTAAACTTTGGTCATAGCAAAAATTGGGAGGAGAACCTAGGGTTGGACAATTAGCTTGGTGATTAAGAGTGTCTGAGGAAATTTCAAACAGTCTGTGACATACTGAACTTGTTTGCAACCAAGATTGAAAAAAGCTGGTCTCGAGTGATCCAGCGAGGCCTTGCTGCTCTGCAGGGCACCCTTGCTTCCCAGTGCTTACCTTTGTTTCCCTTCATATTCCCAAGGAAAGGACACTCTTCTTTTTTTTTTTTTTAAATTAATTTATTTATTTATGGCTGTGTTGGGTCTTCGTTTCTGTGCGAGGGCTTCCTCCAGTTGCGGCAAGTGGGGGCCACTCTTCATCGCGGTGTGCGGGCCTCTCACTATCGCGGCCTCTCTTGTTGCGGAGCACAGGCTCCAGACGCGCAGGCTCAGCAGTTGTGGCTCACAGGCCCAGTTGCTCCGTGGCATGTGGGATCTTCCCAGACCAGGGCCTGAACCTGCGTCCCCTGCATTGGCAGGCAGATTCTCAACCACTGCGCCACCAGGGAAGCCCCAAGGACACTCTTCTAAAGGCTCAGGGCTTGTGCTTGGAGAGGAAAAACAGTCCTAATAGTCTGGAAATCAGAGCGCTTGCAAAGTATTTATGCAGGAAACTGAATGATAGGCTTCATTTATGGCTTTCCATAATTGGCATTTAAACACAGTCATTCTGCTGGCTCAGCTTTATAATGTAACAGATCCCTTGTGTGTAGGAGGAAGAAAGAATGAATATGCCTCTAAAAATGGGGTGCCTTTTTTCATGAAGAATACTTGAGAGGAAAGAGATGACCATAAGGCAAAGATGAAATAAGTTAAAAAGGGTAAGCATAGGATAGAGAAAAAGACATCCCATGAGGTGAATGTTTCTGTGGCAATTGTTTGGTTTGGGCTTTTCGTTGGAGAACATTTTCTTTCAGAATTTATACTATTTTATGTGTTACTTTCAAGTGTATTGCATAATTTCCTATTTATTTATATATGTCTCCCTTCTAGGCATAAAGGAAAAGACACTTTGAATTTCAGGCGATGATAGGCATACAGTTTAGCCACTTATTTAAAAGGTAACATTTATTGAGTGCTTTTTTAATGTACCAGGCACTGAAATAATCACTTGTATATGTATTGCTTTATATGATTCTCATAACAATCATATGAGAAAAGTATAATTATTATTTTTATTATTATCACATTAGAGATGAGGAAACCAAAGGCAAGAAAAGTTGCCAAGTTTAGGCAATTGTAAGTAGCACATGTCAAAGCCAGAGCGTTTAGCTATGGTTTTATACTGTATTGAACTTCTTGATGGTGGAAGTCGCATCTCATCCCTCTTGATATCTTCAGCACTCAGCTGTGTCTATAATATAATGTTTGTTGAATGATTTACAGAACCCAAACATCTTTAAAGGGACTTTTGCAAAACGACGGGTATCCTTAGATCTTTTTTCTCACCATAAACATTAAATAGGTGGAGATTATTAAGGGAAAATTTGGAATCCCTTTAGGAAATGGTAGCTTTGAGTTGCCAATTAGACACCCAAATGTGAATGTTGGTTAAATAGTAGTATTTATGGGGCCAGAGCTTAGGGGAGAAATCAGGGCTGAAGATGAAAATATGATTGTCTTCAGTGAATAGATAGCATCTAAAATCATGGGCCTGGGAATTTCCTGGTGGTCCAGTGGTTAGGACTCCATGCTTCCACTGCAAGGGGCATGGGTTCAATCCCTGGTTGGGGAACTAAGATCCTGCAAGCCATGTGGCATGGCCAAAAAAACCACAAAAAGAAAAAAACAAAAACCCCACCATGGGCCTAGATGAGATTTATGGTGGGGTGGGTGGGGTGGAAGAGAAGAGGACTGAAGGCTTAGTCCTGGGCTTCTATAATTAGCAGCTGGGTATAGAAGAAGAAAAAACTGAGTTGGAACAGGAAAACTAGGAGTGAGGGGCCATGGATGCTAAGAGAAGGAAGTGATCCGGGAAGATGAGCCTGGACAGCTGTGTCACAGTGCAGTTGGATGAGGACAAAGAAGTGACCACTGGGTTCGGCGTGGCTGAAAGTCCTTGATACGAGCTGTTTCATGGGCACGGTGGGGATGAAAGATGGGTAGAGTGGTTGGAGAGAGAATGGAAAGCAAAGGTTAGTCAATTCTTTAAAGTTTTACTGTAAGAGCTGAGAGACGGGGCAAAAGCTGAATGGGGACATAAGGTCAAGGGAGAGATTTTCAAAAAAAAATAGGTGAGTATTAAGGTCTATTTTATGCTCAAGGAAATGAGCTAGTAGTGAGGGAGAAACTGAAGATGCAGGAGAGAGAGGGGAGAATCACTGGAGTGATTAAGAGGCAAAGAGGCGAGGGAAGCAGAGCTCCAACGGAGCGTCTCCTGTGTTCCAGGAGGGAAGGCAGGATATGCGGTGCTGATGGCAACATTCCTCCTTTACCTTCATATTATTAGACTCTCAGGAGCTGGTGGATTTCACAAATGCTAACTGATATATGTGTGTTCTTACGGATAAATATATACACAGAAAATATTCAGTCGGAAGCTGATGTGAGAATCAGGTAAAATTTCACAGTCAAAGGCGATTTCATTATCAGACCTACATTTAATATTGAACTTTAAACTGCTTGCTATTTTCTAGGGCTGTTATCTCAGATTAAAGGAAGAAATCTCCTGTAAAAGTAAATGCAACAAAATCATTAATTAAGTGGTAAAATGCAAAAGTTTTCAAATCAAGAATCATGTCTTCTGTTTTTGCTCAAAGAATTTAAATCTTTGCAGAAATAATGGGAATACTGGTGTCTGTGATCAATTGTAACTTCTATGTACTGAGAACCTATCCTATTCCTGGCACTTTTCACACATTCTTGCTGGTTTGTACAACGAAGCAAAGTGGTTTCATTATGGTTTGACAAGTGAGAAAACTGCCAGTGAGGTTCTGCAGGGTTTAATGATTTGCTCAAGGTCACCCAGCTGGTAAGGCGAGATTTAAATTAAAGCTCATTCTGGATTCAGAGTTGCTCTCCCTCACACACTGTCTTGATATAGTGAATGTTTTGATATAAGTAATATCCCTGTTTAACATGGGAAAAACATTAGGCTCAAAATACTCCTATTGTTCTTCTAGTCTGGAGTATAGATATGGCAAAAAGGAAGGAAGGAAGAAAGGCAGGCAGGCAAGAAGGAGGAAAATCTATGTAAAACTAGAGAGAGTAGTATCATCAACCCTCATATCCCATGTTCCAGCTTCAACAGGGGTTGACTCCTGGGCAATCTTGTTTCATCTCTACCTAATCATATTTTCTCTCCCCTGACACTAGGTTGTTTTGAAGCAAATCCCAGACATCACATCATGTCATTCATTAGTATTTCATTGTATATTTTTAAAAGATAAAGATTATTTTTAAAATGTGACTTCAGTGCCATTACCACATGTTAAAAAAATTAACAATAATTCCTTAGATTTGCCAAATATCCAGTCAGTATTCAAATCACCCCAACTGTCTCATGAATGATGTTACAGTCAGCTGACTCCATCCAAGCAAGGGCTGTACAGTGTCACTGGTTGAATGGTTTCTGAAGTCTCTGTTTCTACAGCCTCCTCTTTCTTCCCCCTTGTAATCTGTTTGTTATTTGTCCTATAGAGTTTCCACATTCTGGCTTTTGCTGATTCCATCAGTAGGCTTTGGTTTAACATGTTTCCCTGACTTGATGTTTCTTGGAAATTGATTACTGATGCTTGATAAAATTCAGCAGTATGAAAGCAGGCCATGTACCATATAGCTCAATATTTATTTATTTATTTATTTATTTCTGTATAATAAAGTGTTATTTTATTAAAGCTAGACTCTATTATAAATATAAGTAATAATATATGCTTTGGAAATATTTTTCCGTATAAGCCTGATTTAAGATGCCAGTAGCAATAATGCCTCAATTACCTTACAAATTAACACATTTATAATTTTATAGAATAAAATCTTTAAAGTAGTAGTTACAAATGTAAGTCAATCTCAGAGTAGCAAACACCTTTTAACATATATTTTTGGCTTCTCAATATTTAAAGTCATAAACTAAGCTAGTTTAAAGTTATAAACTAAGTTATAAACTACGTCAGCTGGCCATTCCCACCCACGATTCCTCTCCTCCTGGAACTGAAGGAGCCTCGTGTTCCTGGGATCCAGCTTGCCCTGTAAGCACCTGAGTGGCTGCCAGGATCTGCTGGGGCAGGGCAGGGTGGAGTCAGGTACACTGGGGTTGCAGCTCCTGGCTGAGGCTGAATCCACCTGCACCTGAGTGGGGACTAAGTGGGTCAAATTCCCCAGGGAGCCGAGGGAGCAGGTCACCCTTTCCCACACTATGCTTCTCCAACTCAGGATTTCCAGGCACTTTAAACACCTCCCCAAATTATGCCTTCAAGTAGAGGGGTGGTGGGAGCACAGTAGTCTGGGGAAACCAGTCTGCTGAGACCACCACTTCTGTCAATGCTCTGCTCTTTTTCTGTTCAGTGTGGGCACTGTTGGCTGTTGCTCTCCTCCCTCTCTCCTCCCAGTCATCCTAGAGCTGCCCCTGCCCTGTGAACACTTCTGCATGGGGAATGGAGGCCTGCTCTGCTCTGGACCTCATTAAGGGTCTTTCTAAGCTGTGTGACTGTAGCTGTTTCCTGCTGAAGACACCCTGCTATTATACCCAAGCTCGGCCAGCTGCAAAAAGGCCCAGAAATCAGTCACAAGAACTGCTAAACTCTGGGAAAATTGTATGCCCACTTTACTTAAATGCCACAGAGGACAGATTTGAATAATTTTATGTTTAACCTTTTGAATCCATCATCTCTAGCATCAAAAAGCCATACAGTTTGAACCAGATATTCTCATTTCAGGTGAAGAGATACAAAACCACTCTTCCATCTAGATTTATCTGTGGTTACTATGGAGATGATTTCCCTTGTGTCAAGATTTACACAGACATTTTAGAGGGACAAAACATTTGGACTACTGTGTTCTTTAAAGGCCTTGAGAGGTGGGGGACACCAAAAACAGCCAGTGTGTACAATCCTTGAATCTGAGCTGCTGATGTTTTAGTTGGGACGCGTCACTGACTCACAGACGGTGAGGGGGGCAGACTGTGTCCTGCAGGTAATGGTGTCCATCTTCACAGGTAGTTAACCTCACATATACCACTGTCAGCTCTGATGTGGTCACTCGGTTCATAGCTTGCTCTTTGATTTCAGAGAATTATTGATTTTATAACGGGTAGCCTATAGGCTCAGAATTATAAAGCACGTATAAGCTCCACTGAAAGTAAATATAGGGGAAAAGGAAGGGAATGTTAAAATGGTACTGATACCCAGCAAGTCGGAGTTTTGGGTCTTACTGAGTGTTCCTGGATTGTTTCTTTCATCCTGAGGCATATGAGTCATTAGGCTGGCCTGGATGTATCCATCAAGGTTCCAGAGCTTTTCCCTGGAGAGCATTCAAGAGCCAATATACTTACCTTCCTCTCCCTGCTCCCTCAATCTCTTTCACATGCACCCAAACAGCCCAGCACTAAATTTATGTTTAGTCCCCTGTTTAAGTGAAAATCTTGTGCCAAGTTTATGTTCTACTGCATAATGTTTTGGTGTGTTTTAATATAGACTATTTCAAATCAATAAATTACCCCGACTCTTCAAATAAAATAGATGCTCTAGAATAATGTGCCCTGCTCCCCGTGGCTCTGAGTACAGTGTAGCGTATGGCCCATCCTCCTAGTGGTGCACAAAATTCCATCTGGGAAATAGTGGGGAAGGACGCTTTTTGCTAAAAGCTGTGAAGGATCAGTGCCTCTGGCTCTCTGTGTTGTTTGATACTGCATTTGAAATGGTGTTCTTTAAGCTGTGTGTTCTCCTTGACAATGCAGCTAGAAAGGGGAGCATAATAAATAATTCACACCTTATTATTCACTAGCAGTGGCTAGTGATAGCTCAAAGAGAACATGCATTTAAATAATGACAGTTGTATAATAATTGGTTACAGGGGGAATCATGAATGAAAATTGAGTGGCAGCTCTATAGTTTATAGATGGGGAAAATAATTACCTGTAAGTCTTGGAACTAGTTGATGAACTCCTAAGGAGTCTGGACCTCGTTTCATTATTTTTGGCTTCTTAATGCCTAGCACGTAGAAAGTACTAAATAAATGCTCTTTAAATGGACAACTGAAGAAAGCAGGATTCAATCTTAAGGCCACTGTGATTTCCGTTTGGGGGAACCAGAGGTTCTTGGTGCCTTAGGGACAGATTTACTTTAACTCAAAGAGGATTTCTGCTCCTAGTACCACTCCTCTACCTGGAACTAGGGATTGAAATTTCACCTTTACTGCATTTATCCATTCTGTGTCCTGTCCTGTGGCTTCTTCCTTTGCAAAGCCTTCCTGTTTCTTAATTTTTTTCTGCCCTTCTCTGGCTCAGGCCCTGGTGCTTTCCCTGATGGAGAATTACAATAGCCTTCCAGCTGGCCTTTCTGCTTTCAGACACTTCACTTGCAAGTATCCTGGTAGGCTGTCTATAGGGTAGTATTATCAACTCACACATCGTTCATGCTACCCCTTGCCTAAAATCCTTTATCAATGGCCTGTGAAAGACCCATCAGAGTTCAGTTGAACTTCTTTCCTTGGTGTTGAAAAACTTCCCCCTCTCACCTAACCTACTTTTGGGGCTTATCTACAAGGCCACTGACATAAAACCCACATCCTTGACAATCTAGTTGTTTTACAACATTTCCTCATGCCTGAGGACATGGTAGGAGAACATCTTGTTAACTTGTGAGGTTACCTTTGACACTTGATGGTTATCGGCTTGAGGATGGGGGGATGTGTCTTGTGCATCTTTGAATTTATTTCCCAACACAGCAAATGCCATGGTGGAGATGCCCACCAGAGATGCTAAGTTCAGCTTCTCTGTGGGTCCTACAGCAGGAGTCAGTAGGTGGGACTTGGACGTGGAGGGCTGTCCCTGTGCCCCTGATGCTGGGGCACAGGGTAAGGGGATGTGAAAAAGGGAGCAAAACCCCCTGAAAGCGATGGGCAAGATTGGGAGAGCTGGTGCTGATGGTGCCTTTTACCTGTTTGAACTTCCCAGAAGAGTTGGATCACTGTGGGCAATCCTGGCGTTCTCTGCTGTGGTGAAGCAGCAGGCTTGCAGAATGGCAGGTGATGAGAAAGAAGCAGGCTCAGAAGGGTTCAAATTTATGTCATGGAGAGGACTCAGGTGGGTGGAAACCCCAGTGAAACCTAGCATGTGGGTCCCTAGGTTGAGAGCTGGGAGGCATGAACCAGGATGATGACCAGCTTTCCCGGACAGGGAACCAGAATGCCTTTTTTAGGGCCAAGACTGGCTCAGCAGGGATTACAGGGGCAAAGCCCTCATCTAAATGCAAAAACTGGTCTGAAAATTTCAGTATGTATTAAGTTAAGATACCCCAGTGTTTGAGGAAATCTAGCCATCGTTTTCACGTGTGTGTGCGTGTGGCGCCTAAGAGAAGAAGGTTGCAGATGGTGCTAAGACTTCCTGAAGCCACACACCAAAGAGCCTAGTGAAAGGGTCTGTTAACTCCAGAGATAAAACCTGGGTCTAGGACAACTCTGATTTCAAATATTCTCTGAACTCCTCCCAAAGTAGCACTTACATTTATTACATCCTGTGCCTTTATTTCTTGTGCCCAAAGCATAGCTCTTTTCTATCACAACACCACAGTCACGGAATTTTCTTCGAATACAAATAGAACATTTCCCCTTTGGCTTCTCCTGCTTTCCCTCTTTTGCTCTGTCTTCTCTCACTGCTTCTTGAGAACTTTCTTCTGCACCTTGCCAGAGGGTCAGCGCTCAGAATCAAATCGGAAGTAAAGCTTTGCAGAGGAGGGTGGGACCCAGAGGCGTAGAATTCTTTTGTTTCTAGCTGTGGATCTTTCAGCACAATAGGAAGAACTCTTAAAGTTGTAAGATTTAAAATTTCTTGTGAGAAATTTTCATATACAGTAGGACAAAAGCCAGGAGGTGGCAAAGGTTGACACCAAGAATAGAATATTTTCCAACTCTAAAATTCTTTTCAAAGCAAATATGTACATTTTATACCTGCAAGTTTTGAATGTGCAAATATTGACTCAGTAGATGGATGAAGCCATGCTCTGTTTTTTTTCTCAAGGGTTGGGCCTATTATGATTCTGACTAAGGGTCATATATTTTTCCTCCCCAACTGATGAATTTTCTGGAATGGGATGGTTTCCCATCCCTGTCTTTAGAATATATAACATCTGTGGAAAATGCTAAACAGATTTTTATCTCCCAGGGGCCCCCTTTGAAAATTCATATAATAGTTTAGGCTAAATAACCTGGTCTCACCCCATCAATTCTTCAGGGACCCCAGCTGATGACTTACATCAGGTCACCAGGGGATTTGACGGGAATCTCAAAGTTGTTTGACTCATTTGATTTATACTCTCATTTTGAGACTGGTGAAAAAACTGCCCTCACATAAGCAAAGCACCTTGAGTGATATGAATTTCAAAATGCTTTCAGAGTTAGTTCTGAAGATAAACAGGTACATAAAATCCTAAACTGTAAAGCAGTATACTTACATAAAATCACAAACTGTAAGGCAGTATACAAAGTTAGTTTTCTTAAATATGATGTGCAAAGCAAGGTACTCATGGTTGAATCATTAACATCAACCAGTACTGTCCCAGCGTGCAATGATTCAACAACACCTAAAATTTCTACCTTTAAGGTGAAGAGCAGGCAGATAAATCATTAGGCAACCTACTGGGCACGACATTATTTCATGAAAGTCTGTAAAATCATATTCGAAAAAGTTAATCAAGAGACATTTTTATTTTTTGTGTTTAATTAAAAAAAATTTTAATTGACGTATAGTTGATTTACAATGTTGTATTGGTATCTGCTGTATAGCTAAGTGATTCAGTTATACATATATATACATTTTTAATATTCTTTTCCATTATGGCTTATCACAGGATACTGAATATAGTTCCTTGTACTATACAGTAGGACCTTGTTGTTTATCCATTCTATATATACTCGTTTGCATCTGCGAATCCCAAACTCCCACTCTATCCCTCCCCCACCCAACCTTCCCCTTGGCAACTACAAAAAATCTGTTCTCTATGCCTGTGAGTCTGTTTCTGTTTTGTAGATAGGTTCATTTGTGCCATATTTTAGATTCTACATATAGGTGATATCATATGGTATCTGTCGTTCTCTTTCTGACCTCGTTTAGTATGATAAGCTCAAGAGGCATTTTTAAATGCGTAAGTTTAATCTGTTACATATCTACAGTTATTGACCAGTTTCTTAAGACCCACTGGAAACTCCCCGAGCCCTGATGCAGCTCGCCCACCCAGGTGCCACTGGTTCTGAGCCATGTCTCCACATGGCCCCTAATCCCTGCCAGGAGAAAACTGCATTTGAGGAAGGGCCTTGATTTCCTTTACATCAAGAAAAGTTCTGGTTGTAGGAGGTTATCTCCTGCTTTATGCTTCTGGGCTTATGTTGTCTTGAGGATCTTGGAAGCAAACAGGTGATGCCACCATCTATTTGAATTAACCGTATTTTTAATCAAATCTTACATGCGCAGCAGAGTGTTAAATTGGGAATTGGTACCAGCCCTCTCTAGTAAGCAGTGCAGGTGGGATTAGCCCCATTTTAGAAATAAGAACATACAAACTCGAAGAGGGTAAGGGACTTGCCCAAGGTGTAACTTCAGTTCTTAATACTCCTTAATTCTTCTGATATGTAGCTCTGATTGCCATCGCGAAGGTTTCATAGAACTTGGAATTCCTGGCAGTAATTCTTAAAAACAATTCCTGGAGTATTATTTTTGGAGTAAGCTGTGGCTCTGGAAATTTTTGAGGTTAAAGAGGGGTTTTTTTTTTTTTTTTTGAAATATATTATGGCCCCATGTTGCCCCCTTATGGAACTTTTGATGTTTGCAAAATACTTTACTGAATTAGTCTTTTACTGAACTGAGGCAAATAAAACATGATTTACAAGCATTAGCTTTTCTCAGGGTAACATGTTATCTTAACGTTTTCATCTTTCAAATCAACTGTTACTGAAATTTTGTCAAATTTAAGGAAAATGTGATTATGGGTAAGTCAACAGAAAACTGTGAAAATGTCTAACTGTATGTCATAGCCCCTTTCACGCACATCCTCAGGACTAATCATCTTGTACACATTTAAAAAAATGTATCTAACAAAATGGGGTGGTGGTCTTAATATTTTACTAAACTTGGGGGACAAATTGGTTTATGTTTCATATTTGTGAAATGTTTGGAAGTTTGGTTAAGTTTTTTTAAAAAGTGAGTTTGAATTCCAGCCCTGCCCCTTGTTGGCTGCATAGCCTCAGGTAAGACTCTTAATTTCCTTGAGCCTCAGTGTTTTCCTCTGTAAAATGGGGAGAATGGTGCCATTTATGAAGCATTTGAAACAATTCCTGGTGCAGAGTGTGCTTGCAAGAGTAAAACTCTTGGTGGTGGTTGTAGTAGCTGGAACCCCTGGGTCTTCATCTCCTCGATGATTACATGGGGAGCTTGTACTGAAGGAGCTCCAGGCCCTCTCGAGTTCTTACATCTCTGATCTTAGGGATGCAGGATAAATGGGGAAGGAGGAGGCACCAAGGTCAGTGTTTTCATCTCCTGCCACCAGGGAAGGCCGGTCCGTCTCCACCACACTTGGGCGGAGCAGGGATTTCAGTTCATTTGCCGGTAGGGGCTCCTGGTGTGGGCCACTGTTTCTGAGCACTTAAGGGAGTTAGATGCAGGGGGCGTTACTTCAGATACCAGCCCCTTCCAGGCGTGTACAACCACACGCCCCCAGGACCACACTCCTCGGATGCGGCACTGATTGGGGAAAAACTCAGCAGGTACGTGGGAGCTGGTGGTAGGCAGTGGCAGGGGTTGCAGGGAGCTTGGAACATGGGGTATTAATTAATGTCTAGAAATGGAGTGTAGAAAGCACACCGAAGGGATCGATGACAGGAAGATTCTGCCTGTTGTCCCGAAGTCTTCCCTTCACCACTGTCAAAGATAAACAAACCCGGACGGGAGTTAAAGTGGTGAAAACAGATTTGATTCTGTAACTACTGGCAGTAGGGGAAAGAGCTGAGCTCCATTCTGATTTGTGTAGAGGTTGACCGGGCATTTTTCTTTTTTTTTAAGGTTTTAAAAATAACATTTATTTCTTAAAAGTTAACACGTGCGTAATAGGAAACCAAAAAACACAAGAAGCAAACAACAAAGTCATCCACAATCACAAGCAGTTTACCGTTTGATGTGTCCTTCTAGGTCTCGTTTGTGTATCTACACAACTAAGCATCCATTTTTATGTAATTAAGATCACACAGTTATATATCATGCTTTTTGACCGGGCGTTTTACAGGGAAGAGTAGGGAGGGGAGGGAGTGGGGCATCCAGTGAAACCTGACCGAGGGTTGGTGACAAGGGGAAATGTGCTGAGGCAGCTCTGGGCGCCAGCTGGCAATGACGAAGTCAGGGTTCTGTCCTCCTGCGGAGACTGGGAGAGAGGGACCCCATCCTCTGATGGTTACACTTCAAAGGATTGGCTCTCAGGTCCTTTAGAAAGGCACTCCTGAGTTGTAGGAGATAGTATACATCTCCCAGGGACAGAGGAAGGATTCACAATGGTGGGCCATTTTAAGGAAATGCTCTAAGAAAGTGAGGTCGGGGTGGTCCTCAGGTGTTGGTAGGGAAGCAGTAAATTTGCCGGCAGCATTGTGGTTTCTCAGGCAGGCATTCTGATAGGGGGCTGGGGTCATCCCAGGGACACAGCCTTGTGTGCTAGAAGCCAGGCTCTGCCGAGGTAGCAGTGGCACAGAGGTTTCTGTGCAGTGCTCACCAGGGGGCCTTCTCTGACCAGTGTGACCCCTCGTGGGTCTCCATCTGTCAGCCTTGGTGGCATTTGGAAACTGGAGCACTAGTGGTTGGTCCCCTCACTCCACAAGGATTAGTTGGGAGCCTTCTGCATGAGGGGCAGCGTTCAAGAGTCAGGAGTCTTAGAACTGTTCGCATTTTTCTCTGGTTGCTTTGTGTTAGTTTTACCTTAACTAAATAGATAGTGAACATCTTTGAGATTATAGACACTGCCTTATTCTTCTGTCCTCCACTCGGTTTGTAATTTAGTAGAGCCTAGTAAACATTCAATTAAATTTATACAATATAATTGAACTACAGAATAAATGAAGAAGGTAAAGGAAAATCCTTTGAGGCAGAATTTGAATAATCTGGTTGTTAAGTGTAGAAGAAAAAGAAAATGACAACATCAAAATGATAAAAGTGATTCTTTTACTACCCTTTTTGACATGAAGAAGAAACTCAAATTCACCTGAAAGGCCACACTAACTTCTCTTATTTTTCTGAAGTATTATAAAAAATATGTGCTATTTGCTTCCCTAATTGCAAGGAAGGAACGAATCTCTGAGATACACTGTGTAGGTGATATTAAAACTACATTTTTGTGGGCGTCTGATTTAACATTGTAGAAAATAGTAAAAATGTCTGCTAGTTTATCATTTATCTAAACCCTAAGAATAGGTACAAAGAATTTTACTCCTTCTAGATGCTAAGAATACTCTCAGATCTTGCCAGCTCTGCAGCAAATGGAGGAGATGGCTCTTGGATGGCAGGTCTTCCTGGAGGGAGGCCAGGCTGCACTTGGCCGAGTTGTAAAGTTTTCATCTGAGGTGTTGGCATGAAGGCTTCCACCACTGTTTCTAAAGGAAGGCCAAGGTTGGGTAAGGGTCAGGGCTAGCACAGAACTGAAAAATGCATGCATTTTATCCAGCGACCTTTCCCCCAGTTATAGCCCCAAATATCTTCTATTTCAGTGGTCTCAGCTAGGGTGATTCTGCCTCCCAGGGGACATTTAGCAGTATCTGGAGACATTTCTGATAGTCACAATTGGGGGATTTGCTTCTGGGATCTAGTAGGTAGAGGACAGGGATGCCGGTAAACACCCTGCAGTGCACAGAACGTCTCCCCACAACAGAGACTCATCCAACCCAGAATATCCAGACCGCTAACACGGAGAAACCCCCTTCTATATTTTAAGACAAGAAAACCAGTTTCTTGCTTAAGTGTGTCAATTAACACCTTCCTACTCAGAGTGTGGTCCCCAGATGACATCAGCATCACTTGAAAGTTTGTGAGAAATGCAGACTCCCAGGATCCACTCTAGACTCACGGGATTAGAATCTGCGCTTTATCATAAGGTCCCCAGGTGATTCATATACGCGCTCAATTTTGAGAAGCACGGACCAACACTCTGTGACAACTACAGAGAACAAGGCAGGGTGATAAGTGCCTTGAGGTAACTGAGTCAGGAGGAGGCAGAGTCCTGGCTGTGCCTGAGTAATGTCTTTAAATCCACAAAAACTCACTTCTCCATCTATTTTTGTTTTTCATTTAAGTATCTTTCACTTCTTTTCTCCCTTTTACTTCCTTTCTTAGCTCCTTCCTTCCTTCCTTCTCTGGTTACTCTGCTTCATCAGAGCTGTATTCATTTGTGCGTGCATTGCTTTTTCTAGGTCTTTAATTCTGAGCCACTCTTGACACACACACACACACACACACACACACACACACCACACACACACATGCAGACTGTTATCTCTTTAATTAAAGAAAATTATCTTAGAGGGAAAAGTGGGTAGAATCTAGAAGGACAGCCATACTTTCTGAAACCTGATGTAACACAATTAAATTCAGCCTTCCTGCACTGAGCCTTCAGTGGTGAGATATTAAAAAGGAAGGCAATAAAGCTTGTCCAGTACTAATTTAATCAGAAGCCAGTGCAATCAGTCTCTTTGATATACCTTTTGTCAATGCAGCTTTAGGTTTTGACTAGACAATCTAAAACCCTGGAAATTTACCATATTGACTTATCAGCAAAATTTCTGCTGAACCTAGGTATAATAATAGGGCTGATGAAAAAATAAAATTTAGTCTGCACACCATGCCAGTGTACCATAAAATTATGGAGGTTTTTAGATCATTTATTTAGAAATTCTCTCTCTCTTTTTAAGCGTTTGCCTGTGTCAAGTTCACCATCTATTAGCTCCATGTTTCTCTATAGAAAACAGGAGCTGAAATTTTAAACCATTAAAGCAAACTTCAGTTCAACTTGATAAACATTTTCTAAGCACCTACTCTTTATAAGAACTGAAATAAGAATTATGGAAGATTAAAAAAGATTAAGATACAATCCCTGCCCTAGTTTATAATCTGGTGTGTGTGTGTGTGTGTGTGTGTGTGTGTGTGTGTGTGTGTATATGTTGGGGTGGATAAGCATATGCAGAAGTTTGTTCATGGTAAGTATGTTAACACACAAATCAACCAAGAGCTGCAAGAGTTCATAGAGAAATATGCATGCCTGCTGTTTCTTTGTTCTCGAAAAGTGGATTTTGACATTTAAAAAATGAAAAATAGGACTGAAGAGATTCCAGTTCCTAAAAAACTGTGGTTTTTCTCAGTGACATTTTATATCCTGGTCAACAATTAAGTTTCAGGGAAGTTTAACTAAGGAGCTTAAGTAGACTTGATATTCTCAGAAAATTATTATTCTTATTTATGCCTGTTTTCCCCAGAATTTCTTCATAGCTATATTTTTCAATACATCTCATCATTTCTCCATAACTCTTTTCCCTCCCTTTTAAAAACTAGTGGTACCAAAAAGAGACTTATTCTTTTTGATCGTGAACTAAGTCATCCATGGAAGACAATGACACTTTTATGTAAATATTGAGGAGAACCTACTAGAAGCAATCTGTAATGGATTTTTTAGTCAATTTAATTAAATAAAACTTATCTTGCTTAGGAATGACTTTTAAAAATAATGCCCATAATAGTCACTATGCAAATTTTTTCACCTGGCATCTATTTGAGACTTTAATAATGAGGCTCTAGAAGTGATCTCTAACTTCTCCCTGAGTTGTAATTAGTATTCAAAAGGACATATAAATACTATCTGGAAATGACAAGTAATGAGAAAATTAGTCTTTTACTCGTACCCCATGACCTTGCAAATGACTCTTTGTGCCAAAAATTACAGCAATATTTGGACTAAATTCCTAAAGTAAATCAAATGACGTTGAGTCACACTAAAGCTTCATTCAATTAGGCAATCACATTGGAAGATTAATTTTTAAAAGAAGCTAGAAAAAATGGTCTTATATGATAAGTTTCATAGGGCAGTGCTCACCTTTTGAAACTGGCAGGTGTGTCCTCATTGTGTGATATTGAAGATTATTAAAGCAATTACGAGTATATGTTCACCATCATATAAAACAAGTCTACCTCATTAATAATGCTGGTGTTGAATTTTTCAGAAATTATTATTTGCCCCAAATTCTGTGAGTTATTTTCTCTGTGGATTGAATCCTGTGTTTACTTCCTTACGCACGGCTTTTCTGCAGCCTCCATTCTCATACTGCTGACTGCTTTTGACTTGACAGCAAATCTTGGAGAACTAGTTAGTTGGGTTTGTTTTCTCTTGTTTTGTTTTGTTTTTTAAATGAGATAATGAAAAAGTTCTTTTTGGAACAAAGGTGCACTGAAGGTGCACTGGCAAGTCAGAAAGCTAAAAGCTAGTGAAGAAACTTTTGAAAGGAATTCAGAAATCCTGCTTCTGAGAAAATAGATGTAAAGGAATCACATTTTGTAAAATATTGGACAGATGTACTTTTGTTTAGTCTTATAATCATTTCTTTTCTTTCAGTCTTTCACCTTCAAGCCTGAACCATGACATCAAATGCTTCAGAGAAGGGGAGGGTGGGCCCCATCTGGACACCCTTTGGACTAAGTGCATCACCAATATTCTGCCAGGTATGTCCTGGTCAGAAGAGAAGATAAAGAGGAGACCCCATCCTCGTGGGAGGAAGGAGGTAACAGAGGCAGAGGGAGAACATGGTGACCAAGTGTCTGGGTGACCTTGTCTAGGCTAAAGTGCTGAATGGGGAGACATTTTAGGTAGAGGGAGGGCAGTGATGAAAGAAGAATGGCTTTTGCACTATTTCTTCTTAAGAGAAAGAAATCTCACAGGGTGATTCTTCCCATAACAGGGTGGGCAACTGCAGGGTCAGGTAGGTGGAGTGAGGGCCTGATTCCCCTGAATATCCCTTTCTAGAAGTTTCTAAGAATGCTACAGAGAACTATCTAGATAGCTAAAGGCACTGATATGTGAACTTAAAGGGAGGGGTATTAATGTGCTGGGGCAAAGTGACACTAAGCAAGGGTAGGCTGGCCCACCTGGGCTGAAGGTAGACTGGAAGTTGAAGACCAGACCTCATCAGACCTAGCTGAGAAAGAACTGAGACAGATCAGGCCCAGTAGATGCCAGGTGGGGTTCTCGCGCCTGGAATAGGGGATGGAAGGCAGGGGATGGTGAGTATGTATCTGGGGTCCCACCGCCATTCACTGAGCTGCCATTCTGGAAAAGAGCCGGGGAAGTGGAGGAAGTTTACAATACGCTCAGACTTCTCCGCAAGCCTGATACCTAAAGATGCTCTTTATTTAATGGAGTTTACCAACTGAATTATATTTGTGTTTCTCTCTCTTAGCGGGGTGGGGGCCCATAAGGAATGTCAACAATTCTAGAACATCAATAAGCAGAGGGGCTTCTGAACACACCGAGTGCAGAATGACAACATTTACAAGGCTGCCAGACAGGTCTGGCCCCCGAATCCTGGGGCCTATTAAAGTAATTTATATAACTTGAGTTTTTCTCAGAGCTCCAAGAATTTCTAAGTTGTAAAACTATGCAGTAAACTTTGGGTGGTAGGCAAGACCATGATATTGGTATTAGTGCAGTGTTTGAGCTTTTGGCAGTGAGAAGGTCTGCTCTGTGACCTTGGGGAGCGCACCCCCCTGTGAGGGGAGGGGATGCTGGGGGGTGGGATTCAGTGTTTAATGCACAGAGTCTTAAGAAGAAGCTCTGGAGAAGCCTGCACTGGCTCCTCGTTCTTCGGTGGTGCTCTAGGTGTCCATCTTCCTCTCCCCACCTCCGGGATGACTCTTCCTCTTCTTTCACTTTCAGTGGGTCCTTTGTCCCTTGTTGCAACCGCCTGATGGGCAGGTTGGGCCCAGGGACCCAGAGCAAGGGCCTCTCAGATAAGCTTTCTAACACTCAAATAACTGCAGCCACCACTGAAGAGAGCACAAAGCCATTTCCTGTGAGGAGAGTACATTTCTTCCATAATGCCTGCCCCAAGAGTCAGCACCATAGGGTAATCAAAGTCTGGCCAAGCAGTTCTGGTTTGTTCCATTTCAGTTTGTTCTTTGACGCTGCACTGGAGAGCAACATTCCTAGTTTTTGAGGGAACTGTCACTTCTCCCTCCTTGTAAGTGATTTTTACGAATCTTATCTTCACCGTCAAGTATGAGAACAAATGTACAGACCTCCATTGAGAGATTTCAAATTGTATTAATCTTGTGGCAGATTATTCATGAATTTTTGCTATTCAAATGTCATACCCTTCCTTTTCCCCCATAAAAGACACGTGATGTGCAGTGGGTGGTTTGCAGAGCCTGAAGTAACCCACTTTGTTAATTAAATGCTGCTAATTGAACAGACTGAAAAAAAAGATCTGACAAGAAAGAAAAGGCAACCATGTTAAAAAATGCCCCTTTGAGAACTCAAGAGAAAAGCAATCACTAACGTTTGCCAGGGGAACTGATGGCAGTGGAAATAAATATATTTTTAATATTCATTTAAAATAACATGTTATTGATGAAGATAATAGAATACATAGAAACAATACAAGTTCTTGAGACTGTGATCTTACATTAGTGTGAGGGGGTTATAAAGATGGTGGAGAAAAATCCTTCAGGCACAGTTAGACTGAGAGACTCATTTTGTGTAAGTAATTCCTGCCCATAGAATCATCTGTCCTTCAGCAAAAATGCAAGAACTGTCTTCTTTCATGATTCTGGGCAAGAATGAGTGGCTAAAATTTTGAGGAAGGTAATTAATTTGTAAGATGTTGTCAATAAAGTAAGAGGAAAAAGTAAGATGTAGGAAAGTTTCCTCCATTGTGGAATAATTTATTTTTCTTGTAGTTGGTGTGGGCATTTTTTTAAATTGAAGTATAGTTGCTGTGCAATATTATATAAGTTACAGGTGTACAATATAGTGATTCACAATTTTTAAAGTTTATACTCCATTTATAGTTATTATAAAATATTGGCCATATTCCCCATGTTGTACAATATATCCTTGTAGTTTATTCTATACCTAATAGTTTGTGCCTGCTAATCCCCTACCCTTATCTTGCCCCACCCCATCTTGTCCCTCCCCCTTCCCTCTCCCCACTGGTAATTGCTAGTTTGTTCTCTATATCTGCGAGTCTGCTGCTTTCTTGGTTATATTCAATAGTTTGCTGTACTTTTTAGATTCCACATATAAATGACATCACACAGTATTTGTCTTTCTCTGTCTGACTTACTTCACTTAGCCAAATGCCCTCCAAGTCCATCCATGTTGCTGTAAATGGCAAAATTTCACTCTTCTTTATGGCTGAGTAGTATTCCATTGTGTATATATATCACGTCTTTACCCATTCATCTGTTGATGGACACTTAGGTTTGCTGCCGTATCTTGGCAATTGTAAATAATGCTGCTATGAGCACTGGGGTGCATGTATCTTTTCAAATTAGCGTTTTTGTTTCTTTCGGATATATACCCAGGAATGGAATTGCTGGGTCATATGGTAGTTCTTCTATTTGTAGTTTTTGGAGAAACCTCCATACTGTTTTCCACAGTGGCTGCATCAATTTACATTCCCACCAACAGTGTAAGAGGGTTCCCTTTTCTCCCATTGTGGAATTATTTTTATGTGCTAGCCAAGTGCTTAGCACATAGTATTTATTGAACAAATAATTGAGTCATATTTATAGCATACAAGAAAGTAAGTTTCCTAAAACCAACATTCAACAGCCACATGATCCCAGGGCTATCTAACTGACCCGAATTCCATGGTATCACTATGTCATGCCACCTCCTGATTACCTTTAGCACCTACATTGGATGTATGGTCAGCTCTCTGTATCTGTTGATTCTGCCTCCTTGGGTTCTGCGTCCATGGATTCAACCAACTGCAGATTGAACATATTCAGAAAAAATTTCAGAAAGTTCTAAAAAGCAAAACTTGAATTTGCTGTGAGCCAACAACTATATTTACACAGCATTGACATTGAATTTATATCTATTTGTATATAAATTTGTATATATCTATAGTATTACATTGCATTAGGTATTATAAGTGATCTAGTGATGATTTAAAGTATACAGGAGGATATGTAAATTATATGGGAGGTTGTATGCAAATATCAATACTACACCATTTTATATAAGGGACTTGAACATCCGCAGATTTCGGAGTCAGTGGGGGTCCTGGAACCAATCCCCAGTAGATATCAAGGGACAACTGTATCATGGTTTGGTGTGAGTTGCCAACAATGAAAATATCTGGGGGAAGAGTTGCCAAATGAAATAAATACAGGCTTCCCAGTTAAATTTGAATTTCAGATAAACATCAATTTTTTTTTAGTATAAAGATGTCCCAAATATTATTACGTGGTTCCTGCTGGGTCCAGCACTCCATTCTTTCTCTTCTGTCTTGATTCTCATCAACTCATTCACTCAATGCATACTTTAATGGGCAGCTTCTCTGTGCTGTGTTCTGGATGTGGGGAGAAGAGGCAACAAAACTGACAAGTTTGCTGCCCTCGTGGAGTGGGGAAGTAAACCAGGTAAAGAAATACCTCATGGACTTTCAGAAATGGCAAGGGCATCAAAGCCAAGGAAAGGGAATGATGGACGGTGCACATGAAGAGTGGAGACTGTGGTTAAGTCCCCATCCGGAAAAGACATCTCTGAGATGGTGACATCTGATTTGAGGAGGGAATGAAAATGTGAGTCACATGGAGATCTGGGACAAAACTGTCCAGTCGGAGAGGACAGCAAATATGCCAGAAATCTAATACAATTTAAAAAGATTTAAAAATTGTTCATTTTTAGCAATACTCTATTCCCCACTCCCACCCCCAGCAATTATTATTATTATTATATTTTTTAACGTCTTTACTGGAGTATAATTGCTCTACAATGGTGTGTTAGTTTCTGCTTTATAACAAAGTGAATCAGCTATACGTATACATATATCCCCATATCTCCTCCCTCTTGCGTCTCCCTCCCACCCTCCCTATCCCACCCTTCTAGGTGGTCACAAAGCACCGAGCTGATCTCCCTGTGCTATGTGACCCCAGCAATTATTTTTAATTGTCCATTTGCTGTATCAAATCAGCAGAGGGCACAAAGGAACTGGCTGACAGGGCTTCTCTGCTGCAGCAGGAGATATTATGGGCAAAATGCTGTTTGTTCTCATGGGGAGTTTTTTCTGAGAAAGCCCCCCCGGGATAATGAGAGGCCGCATCTTGTGAAGCAGATGTCATCTACCCACTAGACCTCTGAACAACAGAGAGCAGAGTAATCAGGCTGCTTTATGGTTTAACTTAATCAGTTAGGTACCAGCTTTATCATATAAACAGCTCCTATAAGGCACATTTCCCCAATAAAATGCAGAATAAAGGGCCATGGGGAATACTGACCTTAAATTCTTAATGAAAAATGCTCCCACATCCTGGCGTGTGGGCCCATACAGTTGGCTACATGCTAAAGGTAGCTAAAGCCCTAGCTTTTGCATTAGATCCCGTCCCCTTGCCTACTCAGTGGCATTGCTTTGGAAAGTCTCTCTTCTTTCTTGCAACCTTCAGTTTCCCTCTCTACTGCTAATAGCATAAAGTCATGCTCTCATTTCTCCCATCTTTTGAAAACCCTCTCTTGACCTCATATCTTTCTCCAGCTATTGCTTCATTTCTGGGTCCCCTTTCTATCAAGAGTCCTTGAAATAAGTGTTATACTTGCTGGCTCCTCTATCACGCTTTCTCTCTGTAACCCTCTCTGATCAGGCTTTGGGTCCCACCGCTCCAGGAACACTGCTCTTGTCAAGGCCCTATGATCCACTCTGCTGACGTCAAGGGTCAGGCTTGGCCCTCGGTTTCTGAGGATGGATCACTTTCTGCTCCTGGAAGCAGTTGGCTTCCAGACTCCTCCTCCCTGGTTCTTCTCCTGTCTCATTTGACACTCTTTCTCAGCGTCCTTTGCTGGTGTGTCCTCATTGCCCCAACTTCTAAATGTTGGCTGTTCCAGGGTTTGGTTTGCAGACTTTTCTTTCTACACGTGTCCTCTCTGTGATTTTATTCCATCTCTACACATATGTGTCTCAGATTTATATTTCCAACCCGGACCTCTTCCTTGAATGCCAGTCTGCCGTATGCAACTACTTTTTCAATTGCTCACAGGCACCTCAAACGTCATCTGCCTCCGAATCTTTCCTGGGCTGCTCTCGCCATGGTCCTCATCACCACTCTCTTTCACCTAATTAACTGCAGCAGCTTCCTAACTAGTCTTCCTGTTTCTACCCTTGTTCCTCTACGGTCTATTCTTGAAATGGTAGTCGGAGTGATCTTTTTATGCATATAGATCCTCCCTGTGCTTAAAGCCCCAACTTTTCTCTACTTCAGAGGAAAAGCCCAAGTGCTGATGCTGGCTGCCCAGTCTCCCCTCTCTCTGGCCCCTTCTCTCTCCCCTGGCTCACTATCTCTCCACCTACCTTGCTTCCTTGCTGTTTCTCACCAGTCAGATCCACTCCCACCTCAAGACCCTTGTGCCTGTGTTCCCTTTCTTCACAGAGTGATCTTTCTTCAGATCTTTGTGACTCTGAGCTCTTTAAGCTCTCTGCTCAGATGTCAAATCATGTGTGAAGTCTCCACTGGCCACTCTACTTAAAATAGTATCCTCATGTCCCCAGCGTGTTATCTCCCTTCCCAGCTTTACCTTCTTCTCATCACCTGTCACCTTCTAATGTGTATATAAGACACACATGTCTGTATATGCTCCTTGCCCTACCTCTCTAGCATGTGAGCTCTTCGAGGTCAGGGATTTATATTTTCATCATCACTGTATTTGCAGGCACCAGAAGAACGCCCTGCCAATGCAGGTGATCAGCAAATATTTATAAAATGAAAAAAATCATGCTTTATCCTTTAGTACGTGATCAGCCAATGGGATCAAATATTTGGAATCAAGAATTAATCTGTTTGCCTTTCAAGAAGCTTTTCAGGAGTCAATTGCTTTTCCAAAGTTTACTCTAATGGTTTATGAAGTTTCAATTATAAATCATACTGTAAACACAATTCTATAAGTGATGATAGTTTCCGTAAATCTATGTAATAATGAATGCTAATAATGGCATAGTTTTCACCTGATTAATACTGATTGAAATTCCATTTGTACATTTTTTTGTGTTGAAATAAATTAAACAGAAAATTTTTAAATAATCATTTTAACATAATAATGTGTTATATGCATAATGAAGTATTTATAACTCTTTACTCTTTGCAAGTGTTTTTCAGAAGAATACTTTCTAGGGACCATAAATTGAGCAGTCTGTATGCTGTAGAAGCCAGAGAATAATAGATGAGTTAATATTGCCCTCTAGTGGAAAACATGAGACATGCAACATTGGCATCTGAATCATAAAAGACTCCATTCCAGTCCAGGGAATGCCTAGGGATTGGATGTTTCCAATTTATCATCTGCTTTTATAGTGTTGAAATAAAAATTTTAATTTGATATTTAAAATCTCAATTATATAAAAGACTTGAATAATCAAGGTACAAAAAGCATATATAACCAATCAACTTTTAAAAAAGTATTCACATTTCATAAGCAATCAAAAAGTACAAATTAAGAAAAGAGAGGTATACCTTTTCATCTATCAAATCAGTAAGAGGTTTGAAAAGAAAGTGAAGGTGTGAGCAAAGAGGTATTTACATTGTTGGTAGGAGCATAGTTGGTATTGAGTTCTTAACCTGGAGTCCTTTTTTGAGGGGGAAGTTCCCTAAAATTGTATAAGGATTTTTGTGTGTATTTGTCTTTTTTTTCTGAGGAGAGGTGAAAGTTCCATCAGATTCTCAAAGCCCATGCTCCCAAATGTTAAGAATAAATGTTTAAATTATTTCTGGAGGGGATGGGGGAAGTTGGCAATTTGTACCAAAAAAATGTTCACAGGTATGGTATGTGCATTATGGCATTGTTTTGATGTTTAACAGCTGCAAACCACCTAAATGTTCAACAATAGGGAAGTTTCAAATAAATCACATTCCAGCCCTAGGAGGGAGTCACTATGGCTAGTAGCAATAGTGCTGTAGAATGAATGATTCTTTCACTTGTAAATTTTATTAGCAAAGGAACAAGTGAAGGAGGCTGGATAGGGAAGCAACAATTCCTGAACATGATTTTTTTTTTAACTGCAAGTCACTAAACAGAACTTCTCCAGTACAATGGTGCCATTGAAAGTCTTGATTAAGTCTGTCTTTCATTTGATATTGTGTGCTAGGCATGAAACTTCCTTCTCGGTCCTCAGCAGAGGTGTGGGTGGGGAGGGGCACATTATAGTACTGTGAGAACACGGCATTGCTTATATAGATAATATTTCTACCAAAGACGAATCGTGACTCTGGAACACAGTGAGTGCAGCAGTTACAACAAATGAAACAGCTACTAATAGGGCAGGATCTTCAAGATACAAGATAAAGAGAAAATAAGCCAGGAGCTGGACAGTCCTGCTATCTTTGGTGTGAGTTTACATGTATCTTTTTTTTTTTAACAAGGTATTTTGCTTTTATTTTATTTATTTATTTATTTATTTAATTTATTTATTTTTGGCTGTGTTGGATCATCCTTTCTGTGCGAGGGCTTTCTCCAGTTGCGGCAAGCGGGGGCCACTCTTCATCGCGGTGCACGGGCCTCTCACTATCGCGGCCTCTCTTGTTGCGGAGCACAGGCTCCAGACGCGCAGGCTCAGTAGTTGTGGCTCACGGGCCTAGTTGCTCCGCGGCATGTGGGATCCTCCCAGACCAGGGCTCGAACCCGTGTCCCCTGCATTGGCAGGCAGATTCTCAACCACTGCGCCACCAGGAAGCCCCTATTTATTTATTTTTTTAAATTTTATTTATTTTTGGCTGCGTTGGGTCTTTGTTGCTGTGCGCAGGTTTTCACTAGTTGCAGTGAGCGCGGGCTACTCTTTGTTGCAGTGCAGGGGCCTCTCATTGCGGTGGCTTCTCTTGCTGTGGAGCACGGGCTCTAGGCGCACAGGCTCAGTAGTTGTGGCTCGTGGGCTCTAGAGTGCAGGCTCAGTAGTTGTGGCGCACGGGCTTAGTTGCTCCACGGCATGTGGGATCTTCCTGCACCAGGGATTGAACCCGCGTCCCCTGCATTGGCAGGTGGATTCTCAACCACTGCGCCACCCGGGAAGCCCCTACATGCATCTTTGTTTTTAATTGTGGAGACCAAAGACCCTGGTAGCAGTGGTTGTCTGCGGGGAGGGGAGCTGGGGGGCTGGGAGGCACAGAGGGAGACTTCCTTTATTTTTAGTGCAAAGCTTTTGTGCATTCTTATCTCCCCCATTAAAAAATCTCCATCTGAGGATCACTTCGTCAAATTACAGAAACAGAAAACCACAATACAAAAAAAATCTACCCAAAGAAAATCTTGTCATGGCAAAAACGCTTCCAGGCCTCAGAGTTTGGCTCCCTTGTTTTGAGCAACATCCAAATGTTTATGGATTTAGCTGAAACCCATCCTCAGGATTTTGGTCAAGTGCTGTCATGTTTTTTTAATTTCCTATTGCAAGGTTTCTGAAATCCCATCTGGTCAATGAAGTGATTTTTAGCTGAACTAATAACTGCAATAGATGAAAGTAAATAATAAATTTGAGACATTAATTGCGGTGTTCCTACTTTTTAAAAAATCAGATAAAAATCCTAGAAAGATCTACTGTTTTATAGGAAGGTAAGATACATAAAGTTACAGATTCATGCTCCAGGGCAGGTGGCTTGCAATATGAAAAGGCTGGCAACAAGAGTTATAATTAGGATCTACTTATTTCCTTTGGAGATTATAGTCCAGAAAGCTCATGGAAATGAGAGTCTTATAACCTCTTATGGGTTGAATTGTGCTCCCCCTTCATCCCGCATTCATATGTTGAAGTCCTAACCACCTCCCACCACCCCCCCGCCCCCATCTCAGAATGTGATCTTATTTGGAAAAAGTGTCCTTGCAGATGTAATTAGTTAAGATGAGGTCATACTGGAGTAGGATAGGCTTTAATCCAATATTACTAGTGTCCTTATGAAAAGGGGAAATTTGGACACAGACATGCACACAGGAAGAACACCATGTAAATATAAATGCAGAGATTGGGGTGATGGTTCTGCAAGCCAAGGACAAAGATTGCCAGCCAAACACCAGAAGTTGGGGGAGAGGCATGAAACAGATTCTTCCTCACAGCACTTAGAAGGAACAAACCCTGCCAACACCTTGATCTTGAACTTCTAGCATCCAGAATTGTGAGTTCTGGAAAAACAATAAGTTCTATTTAAGCCATTCTAGCAAACAAGTATACCTCCCAATCCAAATGAAATCAAGCAGGAAAATAAACCTGAAGAAGAGAAGGCAGACCACTCTAGAGTGGCCAGAGCATCCCCCCCCCCTTTTTTTAAATTTATAACTTTTTTAATGATAAAAGAAGACTCTATATGCAAACAGCAAAAATGAGAGAATGCCATTCCCAAAGCGGCAAGAGCTTAACAGGTGTAACCAACTGAGCAGCAACTACACATTCCTGCCCTGGTGCTGGATGCTTTACTTAACTTATCTTTAATTCTCTCAACAATGCACAAAGTTGATATAATTCCATTTACAGAGAAGGAAACTGAGCCTTAGAGGAATAAGTGATGATTGCAAGGCAGCATAGGCAGTAAGTCCTGAGTTCAAGATTTGGACCCAGGTTTGACAGACATTGCTAGTTTCAGAATTGCTGGACTGTACGTTCATCAACTGTAATTTTGAGATGCTTATTCTAACCTTTTTAAAGTATGCAGGATTTATCCATTGTTTTAGATAAAATGTGGAGAGGCAAAGATGGCCCTGGGGACAGGCTGAATGGTGGTCCAGTCTCTAGAACCTCAACAAAGGAGCTATTGATTGAAAGGGGCTATTGATTGTGTGTGAGTGCATGTGAGTGTGTTTGTGTGTGTGTGTGTGTAAGTGTGAATATGTGGCAGTCTGTGTGTGTGTGTGTGTGGAGTAGATGGTAGTAGTCTGAGCTTGTGGTAACAGGGAGAAGTGCCCCTAATAAAACTGGCATTTTCTATGAGACTAAAGAATATGGCTAAAGTTCTTTAATCTATTTTTTCATCATTTTAAGGATGGAGGGAAGGTTCTAGTCTAGTGCAGCCTCAGTGACATCTGGTGATTTTGTAACCTGAAGTCAATTTATCAGCTCAAGTGAACTTTCCTGGGTAAAATTATTTTCTTTTTGTTCACTTGTTATACAGAATCGCTGGTTTACTTGAAATTTCTACAATTTTTTATGATAGCAGTTAAATTAAAAACCCTACAGTTTTTCACAAAATTCTTACATAATGTTAAAATTTATAATTTAATTGAATCCATATATGACATTTGACCATGAGAAAATGATATATACATTATAATACTTAGTGAATGTTTTGAGGAATAGAATAAATAGTTCTCCATCTGAGCACATCTGCTCCCCTCCACAAAATAAGAGAAAACTTGTTTTTCTTCTTTTAACATATGCTGTATTTTAAGGTAGAGTTTCATTTAAATGCAAAACATTGTTATTTAAAATATGACATGAAATCTCATTTGCTTCTATCTTCTGTTATACTTTCTAATTTAATTAAGGGGCCATCTATTGGCCCCTTTCCCTTATTTGTGGGTAGTTACTTCATTAAAAATTGTGTCATTTCTACATAAATTAAGACCTAGCAAATTTGTTGTATGTTAACACCCTTTAGCAGTGGTATATTTACTCACAATGTTCTCTCACATATTTTGAGAGATTTATAAAGTATTCTGGTCCCAAAGACATCACTTCGGAGCATTATTTTTTTTTCTTTATTTCTGTTAAAGGCATATGTGAATAAATATCAAAAGCCATTAAACGCCTTCTCTTTGGGGACTAGAGAGTGTCTTTAAATCACTTTTACAATAGTGTTTACTGCCCTGTTTTTTTCAGGTGTAGAGTTTCCAGTTCACTCATACAAGTTCTCTGATGAGCTATCTAGGGGCCTATAACCCTGTTCTGTCTTCGGCAGCGAGTTATTTGCCTTGCAGTGCAACAAAGCGTTTTAAATAAACCTCCTCTGTTCATCCAGAATCACTTTAAAAGAGCTCTGAAACCGATCCAGGTGCAGATGGCCGGGTGTCACCAGTGTTCCCAGCCAGCTGTAACTTCCACCGCTGCCACCATTTTCCACAGTGCGATAGATGGAGTGGAAAATAATACTCATCTTCAAGTGGACGATTCTTTCATGCATTCTTGGTTTCAGAGAACCAATCATTTACAAACAATTTACCACCACAAACTGGATGCCATTTTAGAGAAACATGAAATAGAACAGAAGAAATCTGTTTTCTAATGATTGAACTGGCTGATTCCAACAAAGGCACTGTATTGGATTATCAAGTGGCTTGTGTTTTACAAACATCGCCAAACTGTACTGTGCCTGCACACACAGAGAAGCCAGGAGAAAACCAGTATCAAGATCCTTTTCCCTTTAGATGGTTGTCATTCATTGCTTAAATCTCAGCTTTCTTTACTAAAGCAGGTTACTATTACTGAATTGTATACTTCAATAAAAATAAAAACTGGGAGAAAATTATCAAATTGACTCTATGAACAATTTCTAAATTTCCTACTGCAAATGATAAAAGCTGTGCCCAGCAGACTTAAACCTGAATGCAAGTTTTTGGTAAATTAACTAAAAGAATCCTTCTGGGCCAAAGTAGGTGCATATGTCCAGTATCTTTTCAACGAGAGGCTTCAGTCTCTACAGTAGAAAAGGCACCGTGGGATTGCTGAAAAAAAATCCATCATCTCATTTTTGTTTTCTGTTGCCAGGGGTTTATCACATCATTTTCCCCAAGTTTATTCCATAAAACTATTGAGTGGAGTATATTTAGGAATTAACTTTTGCAGAATCTTTAGTGATTTTTCCAAGAAGACAGATAACTAAGCCATAGGAATTTCCACCTCCTAGGCACTCTGTCTATTCTTTTTAATACAAATGAATTATGGACCTATCCAGAGGCGTTTGAGTAGGGTTTTATTACACATACCTTTTCTTTTTCCCACTTGTAGCTTCTTAGAGCACCGTAACTAGGGTATTTTACCACAGTTCCAACTTGTCCCAGGGAGTCTAAAGTCCACTGTCTTCATTGAGGGGCTCATGAGTATCCTGGGATGCTGAAAGTGAGGCTGCCCTAAGGGGTTATTTAGGTTTGAACTAAGCAAAGTCTCAGGGCACCTTATGACAGTCTTGCCAGAAGTCAGTGGGTAGGCTATTTTATAGGTCAACTGAGAAAGGAACCAGCAGGACCACAGCTCTCACTGGTGAGACTTAAAAAGAGACTTTGAATTAGAAGATGGATGCTCATTTATCTGCAAGACTGAAACTCTCCTCTTCTAAGATCTTGGGAGGTGAGATGCATAACCATCTCCTGGGTTGAGGTAGAAGATACTCAAGACTATGAAGCCCTGACTTGGGACATTGTAAGGGGAGACAAAAGAAGAACTAAGAGATGAGAATTCTTCCAGTGGGAAGGAAGATTTTTGGAATGAAGGGGCTTGAGGAAACATCGACACCAGCTGGATGGTAATGTCTCTCCTCCCAAGAAGTGATCCCTTTCTGAAAAGTGTCTGAACATGCCTGCGCTGCCTGGTGAGCTAATCCTGGGTCACTTAATAGTGGTAAAGGAGAAGGGAAGCCTGTTCATCCAACTCCTCCCAGTCCCCAGGGGAGAGAGGGCTGCAACCTTTCAAGGGGATTGTGTCAGAGTTTTGTGTGTGTTTGTGGGGGTGGTGGTGGGGGGAATTACAAGAGCCAGGGAGAGCCCACCCCAAAGTCACAGCAGGCAGTGGCAGACCCTCCCATGATGCTGGAGGAGCAGTCTGGAGAGGATGACAAGAGATGTCATTAACAAGGAAATTTTTGGTAACCTTGGTGACATCTAGAGGGGCAAAGGGGCAGTGCAAACTCCTGTATGGCTTTAGTAAGGGAAGAAGAGGGGGAGGCAATACACAAGAGACTAGGAGTATGTACAACCATGGTCTTCCCAAAATCTTTAGAGAGATCAAAATTTCGTCTGCTACTGATGATCAAGGTCTGTTAGTAGTTTTTAAATGGAAACAAAGGATTCTTAAAGGAAATGGTGATAAGTGTTTTTCAGTTTAGATTTTACAGTCATCTTTTCATAGGCTGCAGTCACATAGGCCTTTTGTCCGTTCCTACAGCTTTCCTGACTGAAGATCTTTGCTTAGGCTGTATGCTCTGCTAGGAACACTCTTCCTCTGGCTTTTTGTGGAACTGGCTTTTTTTCACACATTATGATCATTTTTAAAAATTGAGGTATAGTTGATTTACAAAATTATATTAGTTTCAGGTATATAACATAGTGATTCAAAATTTTTATGTAATAGATTATACTCCCTTTATAGTTATTATAAAGTATTAGTTATATTCCCTGTGCTGTACAATATATCCTTGTAGTTTATTTATTTTATACATAGTAGTTTTTACCTCTTAATCACCTACCTCTATCTTGCCCCTCTCTCCTTCCTTTTCCCCACTAGTAATTACTAGTTTGTTCTCCATAACTGTGAGTCTGTTTCTTTTTTGTTAAATTAACTGGTTTATTTTATTTTTTAGATTCCACATGTAAGTTATAACACACAGTATTTGTCCTTCTCTGTCTTACTTCACTAAGCATAATGCCCTCCATGTCCATTCATGTTGTTGCATAATCTCATATTTTTTTATGGCTGAGTAGTGTTCCATTGTGTGTGTGTGTGTATATATATATATATATATATATATATATATATACACACCACATCTTCTTTATCCATTCATCTGCTGATGGATACTTAGGTTTCTTCCATATCTTGGAAATTGTAAATAATGCTGCTATGAACATTGGGGTGCATGTATCTTTTTGAATTAGTGTTTTCGTTTTCTTTGAATATATACCAAGGAGTGGAATTGCTGGGTCATATGGTACTTCTATTTTTAGTTTTTTGAGGCACCTCTATACTATTTTCCACAGTGAATGCACCCACTTTTCTCACCAACAGTATACAAGGTTTCCCTTTTTTCCACATCCTTGCCAACATTTGTAATTTTTGGTCTTTTTGATGATAGCCATTCTGACAAGTGTGAGGTGATATCTTGTTGTTTTCATTTGTATTTCTCTGATGATTAACAATGCTGAAAATCTTTTCATGTGCCTGTTGGCCATCTATATATCTTCTTTGGAAAAATGTCAATTCAGGTCTCCTGCCCATTTTTAAATGGGGTTTTAAATTTTTTTCATATTAAATTGTATGAGCTGTTTATATATTTGGATATTAACTCCTCGTTGGTCTATAATTTGCAAATATTTTCTCCCATTCAGTAGGTTGTTTTTTTGTTTTGTCAATGGTTTCCTTTGCTGTGCAAAAGTTTTTCAGTTTCATTGGGTCCCATTTGTTTATTTTTGCTCTTGTTTCCTTTGCCTTAGGAGACAGATCCAAAAAATATTGCTACAGTTTATTGCCTATGTTTTCTTCTAAGAGTTTTATGGTTTCCAGTCTTAAATTTAGGTTTTTAATCCATTTTGAGTTTATTTTTGTATGTGATGTGAGAAAATGTTCTAATTTCATTTTTTACATGTAGTTGTCCAGTTTTCCCAGCACCATTTATTTTTTTTTTAAACATCTTTATTGAAGTATAATTGCCTTACAATGGTGTGTTAGCTTCTGCTTTATAACAAAGTGAATCAGTTATACATATACAATATGTTCCCATTTCTCTTCCCTCTTGCATCTCCCTCCCTCCCACCCTCCCCATCCCACCCCTCTAGGTGGTCACAAAGCACCGAGCTGATCTCCCTGTGCTATGCGGCTGCTTCCCACTAGCTATCTATTTTACATTTGGTAGTGTATATATGTCCATGACACTCTCTTACCCTTTCACATCTCACCCCACCCCCTCCCCATATCCTCAAGTCCATTCTCTAGTAGGTCTGCGTCTTTATTCCCATCTTTCCCAGCACCATTTTTTGAAGAGACCATCTTTTCTCCACTGTATATTTTTGCCTCTTTTGTTGTAGACTAATTGACAATAAGCACATGGGTTTATTTCTGGGCTGTCTATTCTGTTCCATTGGTCTATATGTCAGTTTTTATACCAGTACAATGCTGTTTTGATTACTGTAGCTTTGCAGTATAGTCTGAAGTCAGGGAGTGTGATACCTCCAATTCTGTTCTTCTTTCTCAAGGTTGTTTTGGCTATTAGGGGTCTTTTGTGCTTCTATACACTTTTAAAAATTATTTGTTCTAAATAGTTCTGTGAAAAATGCCATTGATATTTTGATAGGAATTGCATCAAATCTGTAGATTGTCTTGGGTAGTTTGGTCATTTTAACATTATTAATTTTTCCAGTCAATGAACATGGACTGGATTCCATCTGTTTGTGTCACCTTCCATTTCTTTCATCAGTGTCTTACAGTTTTCTGAGTACAGGTCTTTTACCTCCTAGGTATTTTATTTTTTTTGATGCAATGGTGAATGGGATTGTTTCCTTAATTTCTCTTTCTGATGGTTCATTGTTAGTGTATAGAAATGCAACAGATTTCTCATATTAATTTTATATCCTGAATCTTTACTGAATTCATTGATGAGCTCTAGTAGCTTTTGGTGGCATCTTTAGGATTTTCTGTGTATAGTGTCATGCAGTCTGCCAACAGTGACAGTTTTACTTCTTCCTTTTCAATTTGGATTCTTTTTATTTCTTGTCTGATTGCTGTGGCTAGGGGTTTCAAAACTGTGTTGAATAGAAGTGGCAAGAGTGGGCAGCCTTGTCTTGTTCCTGATCTTAGAAGAAATTCTCTCAGTTTTTCACCTTTGAGTATGATGTTAGCTGTGGGACTGTCATATGTGGCTTTTATTACATTGAGGTATGTTCTCTCTAATGTACTTTCTACAGAGTTTTTATCATAAATGGATGTTGAATTTTATCAAATGTTTTTCTGCCTATATTGAGGGGATCGTATGGTTTTTATTCTTCTGTGTGTTAATGTGGTGTATCACATTGATCAATTTGTGGATATTGAACCATCCTTTCATCCCTGGGATAAATCCAACTTGATTGTGGTGTATGGTCTTTTAAATATGTTGTTGAATTTGGTTTGCTAATATTTTATTGAGGATTTTTGCATCTATGTTTATCAGTGATATTGGCCTGTAAGTTTCTTTTTCTGTGATATCTTTGTTTTTGGTATCAAGGTGATGCTGTCCTCTTAGAACAAGTTCAGAAACATTCCTTCCTCTGCAATTTTTTGGAATTATTTGAAAAGGATAGGTGTTAACTTTTTTCTAAATGTTTGGTAGAATTCATCTGTGAAGCCATCTGGTCCTGGCTTTTTGTTTGTTGCTGTTGTGTTTGTTGTTTTTTAATTACTGATTCAATTTCAGTACTTATAATTGGTCTGTTCATATTTTCTGTTTCTTCCTGGTTCAGTCTTGGGAGATTGTACATTTCTAGGAATTTGTCCATTTCTTCTAAGTTGTCTACTTTATTGGCATACAGTTGTTCATAGTTATCTCTTATGATCCTTTGTATATCTGTGTTGTAAGTTGTAACCTCTCCTTTTTCTTTTCTGATTTGGGCCTCCTCTCTTTTTTTCTTGGTAAGTCTGGCTAAAGTTTTATCAGTTTTATTTTATCTTTTCAAAGAATCAGCTCTTAGTTTCATTGATCTTTTCTTTTGTTTTTTAGTTTCTATTTCATTTTTTTCTTCTCTGATCTTTATGATCTCTTTCCTTCTACCAATTTTGGGTTTTGTTTGTTCTTCTTCCTCTAGTTCCTTTACGTGTAAGGTTAGGCTGTTTATTTGAGATTTTTCTTGTTTCCTGAGGTAAGCCTGTATTGCTATAAACTTCCCTCTTAGAACTCCTTTTGTTGTGTCTCATAGATTTTGGGTTGTTGTGTTTTCATTTTCATTTGTCTCCAGGTATTTTTTGATTTCTTCTTTGATTTCTTTAGTGATCCATTGGTTAATATCATATTGTTTAGCCTCCACATGTTTGAGTTCTTTGCAATTTTTTTTTCTTGTAGTTGATTTCTAGTCTCATGGCATTGTGTCTGCAGAAGATGCTAGATATGATTTCAATTTTCTTAAATTTACCAAGGCTTGTTTTGTAGCCTAGCATGTGACCTATCCTAGAGAATGTTCTATGTCCACTTGCAAAGAATGTGTATTCTGCTGCTTTTGGATGGAATGTTCTCTATATGTCTATTAAGTACGTGTGGCCATTGAAGGCCAGTGTTTTGTTATTAATTTTTCTGTCAGAATGACCTGTCCGTTGGTGTCAGTGGGGTGTTAAAGTCCCCTACTACTTTTGTGTTGCTGTCAATTTCTCCCTTTATGTCTGTTAATATTTGCTTTATGTATTTAGGTGATCCTATGCTGGGTGCATGTATATTTACAATTGTTTATCTTCTTCTTGGATTGATCCCTTGATCATTATGTAGTGTCCTTCTTTGTCTCTTGGAACAGTCTTTGTTTTAAAGTATATTTTGCCTGGTATAAGTATCGCTACCCCAGCTTTCTTTGGATTTCCATTTGCATTAAATACTTTTTTCCATCTTTGCATTTTCAGTTTGTATGTGTCTTTAGATCTGAAGTGAGTCTCTTGTAGGCAGCATATACACAGGTCTTATATTTGTTTCCATTCAGCCCCTCTATGTCTTTTGATTGAAGCATTTAGTCTATTTACATTTAAAGTAATTATTAATGGGTATTACTTATTGCCATTTTGTTATTTCTTTTGTAGTTCTTTTTTGTTCTCTTTTGATTTGATGACTCTCTTTAGTGTTATGTTTGGATTCCTTTCTCTTTTTTTGTGTGTGTATCTATTATAGATTTTTGGTTTGTGGTTACCATGAAGTTTATATATAGCAATCTATCTGTCTATCTATCTATCTATCTACACATGATTATTTTAAGTGGCTGATCACTTAAATTCAAATGCATTTTCACAACCCTGCAATTTTCCTCTCCTCCCCTCACAAGTACTGTTTTTGACATCATATTTTACATCTATTTGTTTTGTGTATCCCTTAACTGCTTATTGTGGATATAGATAATTTTACTACTTTTGTCTTTTAACCTTCCTACCAGCTTAGTAATTGGTTGATTAACTACATTTACTGTATATTTGCCTTTATCGATGAGCTTTTTCCTTTCATAATTTTCATGTTTTAGTTGTGGCCTTTTCTTTTTCTATTAGGGAAGTCCCCTTTGACATTTCTTGTAAAGTTGGTTTGGTGGTGCTGAACTCTTTTAGCTTTTGCTCGTCTCTAAAACTTTTGATCTCTCCATCAAATCTGAATGAGAATCTTGCTAGGTAGAATATTCTTTGTTGTAAGTTTTTCCCTTTCATCATTTGAAATATATTGTGCCACTCCCTTTTAGCCTGCAGAGTTTCTGCTGAAAATTCAGCTGATAGCATTTGGGAGTTCCCTGTATGTAATTTGCTGTTTTTCCCTTGCTGCTTTCAGTATTCTCTCTTTATTTTTAATTTTTACCATTTAAACTACAGTGTGTCTTGGTGTGGTCCTCTTTGAGTTGATCCTGTTGAGGACTCTCTGCGTTTCCTGGACTTGGATGTCTGTTTTCTTTACCAGAGAAGTTAGGGAAGTTTTCAGCTATCATATTTTCAAATATCTTCTCTGCTCTTTTCTCTCTCTTCTCCTTCTGGGACCCCTATAATGTGAATGTTAGTATGCTTGATGTTGTCCCAGAGGTCTCTTAAACTGTCCTCATTTCTTTTTATTCTTTTTTCTGTTCATCTTCAGTAATTTCCATTACTCTGTCTTCCAGCTTATTGATCCATTCCTCTGTATCATTCAGTCTACTGTTGATTCCTTCTAGTGTATTTTTCATTTCAGTTATTATATTCTTCATCTCTATTTGGTTTTTCTTTATATTTTTTAACTCTTTGTTAAAAACTTCTAACTCCTCACTCTGTTCATCCATTCTTCTGTCTTCTAAGTTCTTTGATCATCTTTATGATTATTACCTTGAGCTCTTCCTCAGGTAGATTGCCTATCTCCACTTCACTTAGTTCTTTATCTTGCTCCTTCGTTTGGAACATATTCCTCTATCACCTCATTTTGCCTAACTTGGTGTTTTTACTTTTATGTATCTGGTAGGTTGGTTACATTTCCTGACCTTGGAGAAGTAGCCTTTTGTAGGAGACATCCTGTGCATCCCAACAATGCTCTCCCCTCTGGTCTAGGGGTGTCTAATATGTGGGCTGCATGGTCCTTCTGTTTTGGTCAGCTGACTATTGCGGGCAGTCTGGTAGGCATGGCTGGCTCTAGTCTGGTTGGTTGCCAGGCCTGGCCTTGTGTGGAGGTTGCAAGCCTCTGGTTGGTGGGGCTGGGTCATGGGGCAGCTGGCTGCAGAACCCCGGAGGGTCCTGGGGCTAGTACTGGCTCACTGTGGACAGAGTGGGGTCCAGGAGATCCTGGGGCTGGTGCCTGTCCCCTGGTGGGTGAGGCTAGGACCTAGGGCTAGTGCTGGCCTACTGGTGGGCAGAGCTGTGTTCTGGGATCTGGCTGTAGGGTCCAGGGGTCCCAGAGCTGGTGTCAGACTGCTGGTAGGTTGGGCCAGTTTCTGACACAGGACTGTGGGGTTTGGGTTGTCCTGAAGCTTATATTGGCCTGCTGGTAGACAGGGCTGTGGCCCAGCCAGTCCCAAAACTGCTGCTAGCCATGGCAGGCTGTGGAGCTACATTTGTCCTGGGTTTGGTGTCTGCCTGCTGGTGGGTCAGGCTGGTCCTCAGGCTACAGCAGGCTCACTGGTGGGTGAGGTCTGAGCTCAGGGGACTCTGGGGCCAGTTCTTCTCACTGGTGGATGAAGCTCGGCCCTGGGGTCTGTGGCTGCAGGTCTCTGCTGGGAGTTTTGGGTCTAGGGCCTGTGGCTGCAGGTCTCTGCTGGGAGTTTTGGGTCTAGGGCCTGTGCACAGGTGTGTGGGGCTGGGTGCTGGGCCCTCTGGTGGGCATGGCTGTGTCCAGGGGCAGCTGTGGGCTCAGGGGTTCTTAATGCAGTCTGTCTGCTTGTGGATGGGGCTGTGTCACTGCCCAGTTAGTTGCTTGGCCAGAGGCATCCCAGTACTAGTGCCTGCAGGCTGGTGGGTAGGGGCAGGGCTGGGTCCTGAGGCTAATAAGCTAGAGGGAGAATTCCAAAATGGTGATTGCCAGCACCAGTGTCCATGTGGTAGAATGAGCTCCCCAAAATGGTTGCCACCACTGTCTATGTCCCCAGGGTAAGCTCCCATTGCCTCCTGTCTCTCTGGAAGTCCCTCCAAGATCAGCAGGTGGGTCTGACCCAGGATCCTTTCAAATTACTGCTTCTGCCTTGGGTTCTGGAGCATGTGAGATTTTGTGTGTGCCCTTTAAGAATAGAGTCTCTATTTTCTTCAGGCCTCTGGGACTCCTGAAAGCCCCACTGGCCTTCAAAGCCAAACGTTCCTAGCACAAGACTGGGTTGGGGAGCCCAGCGTGGGGTTCAGATCCTTTACTCCTTGGGGAGAACTTCTGCAATTGTAATTATTCTCCTGTTTGTGGGCTGCCTACCCAAAAGTGTAGGTTTGACTATACTATGACTCTGCCCCTCTTACTCATCTCTTTGTGGTTCCAACTTTATATTTTTAGTTGAAGAAGATCTTTTCTGGTAGGTTCTGATCTTTTTCATTGATGGTTGTTCTGTAAATTGTTGTGATTTTGGTGTGGCTGTGAGAGGAGGTGAGCTCGGGGTCTTTCTACTCCACCGTCTTCCCATTACCCTGAATTTAAATGGTGTATCTTCACCTTATCTGATTAAACCTTTGCCTTTCTTGTAGTTCCCTGTTTATCTCCTTTCCAGCATCTCTCAAAACCTGTAATTTTTGTATTTTTACATTTCTTTTCTTGCTTCCTATCTTTCTATCTCATTGGAATATAACCCTTATGAGTGCAGGGATCTTGTTTGTCTTGTTCAACTTTGTCTTTGGTACTTAGCACAGTGTTTGGTACTTGGAATGTATGAAAAGAAAAAGTTGTCAATTGGTGAGTGAATGTAAATCTGATATGTTTATACATTTAGTTGTGTTGTAAATGTTGGCAAGAAATTCTTGAAAAGTTATCATTGCCTCAGTCATTTCAAGAAACACACCTCTTAATACAAAATTGTTAGAGAGCTTCTCAAGTCATTCTTCTGGTGTACTTCCTTTCCAAATGAATTGATCAACAGAAGAAACCTCATTTATGTCCAGACATTTTTTTTTTTTTTTTTTGGCTGTGTTGGGTCTTTGCCACTGCACACGGGCTCTCTCTAGCTGTGGTGAGTGGTGGCCACCTTTTGTTGCGGTGCACGGACCTCTCAATGTGGTGACCCCTCCCATTGTGGAGTACGGGCTCTAGGTGCATGGGCTTCAGTAGCTGTGGCATGCGGGCTTCAGTAGTTGTGGCTCGCGGGCTCCAGAGCGCAGGCTCAGTAGTTGTGACGCATAGGCTTAGTTGCTCCACGGCATGTGGGATCCTCCTGGACCAGGGCTCAAACCCCTGTCCCCTGCATTGGCAGGCAGACTCTTAACCACTGCGCCACCAGGGAAGCCCTGTCCAGACATTTTTTCATTGTCCTTCCTCCTTGACTATTTACTAATGACTTAAAAAAGATGGTAGTCTGTTTTAACATCTCTCACCCCAGTGATTATTCGTGTTGAGCTCTTGATTTGACTGGATGGAGGGTAGATGCTCACTTAGTAAGGGAGCAACTTTCACAGGTGAAGGGAATCCTTTCTTTGGTTACAGGTAGAGGTTTTCTAATACTTTCCCTAGTGTTGCTTCAAAAATCTATTGGCTGCCTTTATGGGAGATAATTCTTCATGGGTTTCTTGTATTCCTGCACGATTTGTATCAGAATTTGTTCCCAACTATTTTTGGAAGGATATTTGTATGGCAAATATTCTTGGAAGATAGCAATAGTGTTTATCTCAGGGTAGAGGGCAGATTTGTTTGCTTTTCAGGATAATAAAGATAATCTCTCCCTCTGGAGCAATGATTGTGCAGGTTTGCTAGCAGTCCCCTTTAAAAGTTTGGGATTTCCTAAGCTTCGGGCTCCTAAACTGGGATACAAACCTATTGTGTGTGTGGTGCCCAATGTTGGCCACTGGACCTTGCCCTGCAGAACTTGAGCTGGGCGGTAAGGAGAACAGATGTGAACATGAACTTCACTCTGCCTGCTGTGCTGTGAGTAATAAAGTCCTTTATCTTTGATCCACAAGACTTATTACATCTTATTATCTGAGTGTACACAGCCCCATACTTGTCTTGTCCCATTGAGGAGAAAGCCTGGGAGCTACATCTCCCAGCTTGACAGTGGGTTTCCAGTTAGGTTCTTCCATGGAAGGGACTCCCATGTGATAAGAAGATGGAAATAAGCAGAAGCCCTTTGACTTCTGGCTCCAGCAGCTGTGGTGACTTGCAGCTGTGAGTGCCTGCAGGGTGTCCGTGGCGGCAGCAGTCACAGAGGATGTGGTCCCACTGCATAAGGAAGACCAGAATGGCTTCTTGTAGATCCTAATCTCTGGACACCTCCTTCCCCTCTGGTCTCCTCTAGACTCTCCAGCGATGTTGTAGCCTAAGCCTAACCCCCTGCATTCATTTCTTTTCTGTTTTAAATGACAGAGTGATTTCTGTTTTTCTGACTGAACCCTTGTCTGATCTCCCCCCCCCGCCCCGCCCATTTAAGGCTCTTTGGCAAACTTAGTTGGAGGACAGCATCCCTGTCAAGACCAGAAGCCTTCAATAAGCTTTTTTAGACATTAAGATGGGTGGCTCTGTGGAGAAGATTTTGACCAGACTTATCTTCCCAGCCTCAGGAGGAGCTGCTAGAGCACAAAGAATGTTGTGAACTTGCTCCAAAAAACCAGGACCACATAAATGTACTAATGAGATTAAAGAAACAAAATGGAAGAGAAGCAACTGGAACATGGCTGCAAGGCTTAAAGAAAAAGCTGCTTCATCTGCTGATAAAATGTGGGCCAGTGACCAATCCCTAATTCTCTTCCCTTCCTTATAGGAGGAAGGAGTGAGGGGAGTAGTTGGAGCACCCAAAGTGCATGGGGAGCTGGACATGTCTGCTGCTCTAGCAGCTGTGGTGGAAACCTGCTCCATGACAGAAAATTCAACTCACTCTGTGGGCCAAGCAGGAATGAGAAGGACAGGCCTGTAATTGAGACACTCACATGGGTAAAATGATGAGATGTCTATTTCACTTGCTTCCCTTTTTATCTCCAGCACAAAAGCTGGTGTGCGTCTTAGTGTGGCTGAGTTCTTGCCAATGAGATTCTAAATCCAGCAAAACCAGCGGACAATCTGTGTCTGTTCATTCTGAAACTCATTGGAACGTCTCCGGGAAAATCCTTGATTTGAAAAGGTTAGGATTTTATGAACACTTGGATTTGACCTCAAACAAAAACCTTGAATCCTACTAGAATTCTAGTTGCGCCAGAAAGGAAAGAAGCTACATACATCCAGAGAGGACTTGAAACCGTGTGCCCTGAGAATGGTTAAATTGGGAGGAGGTTGGAGCAGGGGAGGGTAATTGAAGTAGCATCTGTCCTAAATTATGTGACTCACTATGTAACTGTTGACATTTCTCCTGATATTTCACAGCTGATCATGGAGCTGCCACCACTAGTTTCTTCAACAAAACGAATGATGTTTTTCTGTGCAGGCAGCTCCTCTTTTCCGTCTGTTACGTGCATGCTGATGCCATCAGAGAAAAAGTCCAACTTCTCTTTTGGAAACTGGACAGGTTGTCAACAGCTTCAGAATGGTGCAGTGTATCTTAACCAAGCAAAACTTTGCCTGAAAGAAAAATCGTGATACCCTGTGTACAGATCGGGTCCCTGGATGCTTGGCACTGCACTAGGCTTTCCTGCCTTGTGACATGTTGCTGTGACTCACTGTCTTTGACACAGGCATGTGTTGCATCAAAACCCTGTCAAAAGTCCCAAAAGAAGCCATGCTTACTGCTAGGAGAAGTGTTAAATTCATAACTAGCATCTTTCAAGAGGTTTTGTCAAGAAATGGGAGCCAGATACAAAGTTCTTCTCTATGACACAATTTATTGGTTTCCCAAGATCAAACCTTGAATCAAGTGGTTGGATATCAGATGGTAATCTCTTTTCTTTTGAGAGAAAAAGAAAGTAAATTTACTCTCAGTTTTGGCATGGGAGCAGCTCATTCATGGCCTGACTTTCCTGGCAAATATTTTTGGTCACATACTTGAGTAAATCTTTTGATTCAAGTTTCTGCAGTGATAATTGTGGGTGCCACTGAAAAATCACAAGCTCTTTGACCAAGCTGCTACTGGAGGTGGCCAAATGTGTGAATTTTCTGGTGCTGGAAGAAGTACTTTTGTAGTCTGGAAGTGGAGATACTGAGAAGATAGCATTGTATGTAGACTCCTGGCAATATGGTAGAGTTTGTTTAAAAGTTCTTTTACTCAGATAACCTTAAAATAGGAGTTTGGATTTGAAATTCCTTCCTTGCTGACAAAGATAGCACCAAAGATTCAGACTTTGCTAAAGATACTGTGATGGTTAATTTTATGTGTCCGCTTGATTAGACCATGGTGTGCCCAGATATTTGGTTAAATATTCTGGGTGTTTCTGAGGAGGTGTTTTTGGATGAGCTTGACATTTAAATTGATAGGTTGAGTAAAGGAGGTTGTCTCCCCTAATGTGCGTAGGCCTCATCTAATCAGTTGCAAGTTGGAACAGAACAAAAAGTCTGACCCTCTTCTGAGTAAGACAGAATTCTTCCTGCCTAACTGCCTTCGAACTGGGATATTGATTTTTTTTCCCTGCCTTTGAACTCAAATTGAAACATTGTTGCTTCCTGAGCCTCCAACCTGCCAGCCTTTGGATTGAAACTATGCTGTTGGACCTCCTGGGACTTGCCGGCCTCCATAATCTTGTGAGCCAATTTCTTATTATCTCTATATCATCTATCTATATCTATATCTATATCTTTATCTATATCCTCTTGGTACATTTCTCTGGAGAACCCTGACAATTACAGATACCACCACTGATGTGAGGCCAAAAGAGATAACTTGACTTGTGGTCAGTTCAGAGACCTGGAGAATTCTAGTGTTCCTTGACACAAGATTATTTTAATTTGGCAAATCACGTGATGGTAGTTTTTTATTTCATATACTGCAGAGAAATTGTTGTAACATTTAAGAGCTGACCCCCAAATTCCTCTTTGAGAGAACTGTCTGTTGGAAATCATATGTTGATAAATGTGTAACTAGGATAGATTTTTGTCACTGCGCAGTTGTGCCCAATGCTGGAACTGGTGACTTGCCCCTCCGTCTTCCAACTTCCTCTCTGGGGGACTTTTGCAAATCCTGGGCTTTTGAAAAATGAAGTGTCTACAGGACACATTTTGGATGTGGTAGAGTCCAGATAAATGTCCTTCTGGTGGATGACCCATGGGTGACAAGCCCTCCCCCATCAGCAATGAAAAGAAAGTCGCCATAGCCCCTCAGTGTATCAGTAGTAACGGAGCTGTCTGGCTATCACTGCAATGGCCATGGGTGGTGACTGGGCATTGGCTCAGCTTCCATCAGCCTCCTTGCAGAAGATGCTTTAGGGATCTGGCTGCCCTTGATGATGATTCTGCTGGTTCACTTGCCATCCTTCCCCCACCCCGTCTTTGTGATTCAGCTCTTCCTCCTACTTCCTCTCAGGTGCTCTAGTACATGCTCTTTCCCCTGTCACCTCCTTACCCGGGTAATCCTCATTTAGTTCCCTTGAGGGAACTGTCTGCCTCTCCTTCAATTTTCTTTCTAATAAATTATTCTGATTAAATTCCCTCAGGACTTTCCTACTTTCCACTTAACAGCCCATTGTAGATGTAAAACAGAAATCAAAAGTTGAACAAAACCCAGAGATCCAACAAAACCCCCAAAACCCTACACTGTGTTTTTTGCTTTTTGTATGTCTGCTTTTATAATTCTAATCCTTTTCAAGGCATCGTGGCTGCCTCTTGCAGATTGGGGAGGGTCAGTACAAAGAAGTGGTACAGAAACAACAAAGACGAGGTACAAGATTATCACTGGGTAAAAGGGGAGCTCTCTTGGTGTCTGGATATTGATGAGTCCCAAAGCTTCAAAGAATGACCACCACTGCTTTGTCTAACAGAAAGAAAAATTTAGAGTCAGTAAAATGGTACAACATTACTTGATGTGACCTTTCTGTGCTTTCCCTCAACCAAAAGAAAGGTTCAATCAAATCTATAAATAACACAAAAGCTTGTGTGTGAAAAGGGGGCTGAGATGGCGTCATTGTTGGATGGATAAGGTAGGATGTAAGGACATCAGAGTTTAGAGGTGAGGCCAGACAAATGCCAGTTGGCGCAGAATTAGTAGAAACCTTGAGATGGAGCTTTGGATTTCATGAGCCATGAAATTATTGAGTACAAGAAAATTTTACCTTAAGATCACGGGGGCAGCGAGGCCTCCAGCTGTCTTGAAGGTTACAATAATTCACATTTTTGTGATTAAGCACTTATTAGAAACCAGAAGTGGAAATAAGTTGGATATTAAAGCTGACAAGTGTGTAATGTCAAAGATCACTGTAATTTAACTTCTTATTCTTGCCAAATAACTTCAGGATTCTCATTTCTGAGCAGTCATCAAGCTAATTTTCATTTCACTGGAACGACTTGATTTATTTCACATTTTCAGGAAGTTGCCACTAATTTCTGCAAGAAAAAAAAAAAAAAAAGAAATATACCAGTCAGGGTTGATAAAGCAGAAAAGGGTTTTACTGAAAGAATATGGGGCTGCTCCCAGAGTTTCTGGGAGGGCTGGCAGATGAGCCTTGTGAAGCCAACAGGAACAGTGGCAGACTAACTAGGCAGCCACAGCCATGGCCAAGATGGCACAACAGAATCAAAGTCAGGGAAGCACGTTGCTGCCTCTAGAGGGCTCTGGATGCCTCAGTTTTCACCATTGTTGCTAATGGCGCTGAATATCACACCCAGCAGCTGCTGGCCCAGCCACCATAATGGATTCTGTGCTGTTCCTGCTTCTTTGTCCAAATTGAGAATGCCAGGCTGCTGCGTTTAACTGGCCAAATCTGTGCCAGTGGTCCATGCCCTAAATGTCAGGGGTGCTGGGGAATAAGCATCTGGGTTTTGTGGCTCCCATGGTGGGATGTAAGCTTGAGCAGTGAATGAGGTTAATATGGGTATAATATGCCAGGAAATCAAAAGAAAGATAGAAATTACAATCATATACAATATTGAGAAAATTTTTTTAATAAAGTGTTGTTTTTCTATGTTGCCTATGTGAAAGCAAGAAACATTCAAGGCAATAATGTAAATTGTGTATAAAGATGCCCATGGGTATTTTTAGATAAAATTATTTTGGGGAGCAGGTCCATAGGTTTCATGAGCTTTTCAAAAAGTCAGTGTCTTTTTATACTTTCCCCAATGCCAAATTTTCTTTCTCACCTCTATCATCTAGAGAGTTTGAACGCATTACACTCAAAGCTCAGAATGTCTCTTAAACATACGAAAAAAATGCTTAAATCCTCTCATAATAAGAAAAATACACATTTAAATTACAGTGATACCATTTGTTACCAATTATATTGGCAAAACCAAAAAGTCTGACATCATATTCTGTTAGTGAAGCTGTTGGGAAACCGACTCTTTCTTACATTGCTGATGGAAATGTAAAATTGTCTGACCTCTGTGGAGGAAACTTTGGCAATATAGAGCAACTTACATATGCATAATCTTTTATCTAGGAATCCATCTCAAAGATGCACTGGCAAAAAATACAAAATAACAAACGCACAGAACTTTTCATTGAGGCATTATTTGTCATTCTAAATGTAGTAGGCAGAATACTAAGATAGACCCACCCATTCTCTCCCCCCAACATATGTCTTGCATAGCTCCCTCCTCTTCAGTGCAAGCAGAATCTGTGAATATCATAGGATATCCCTCTCAGGATTAGGCTATATTATACGGCAAATGTAAAGGAATCTTTCAGATGTAGTTAAGGTCCCTAAACTGTTGACTTTGAGTTAATCAAAAGGAGGATTATACTGAGTGGACCTGACCTAATCAGGTGGGTCCTTGAAACAGATTCTCTCTCTTTTTTTTTCTCAAAGTTTCCTTGTACCCTTTTTTTTTTTTTTTAACTTTTTATTTTATATTGAAGTATAGCCGATTAACAATGTTGTGATAGTTTCAGGTGCATAGCAAAGCGACTCAGCTGTACGTATACGTGTATCCATTCTCCCCCAGATTCCCCTCCCATCCAGGCTTCCACATAACATTGAGCAGAGTTCCCTGTGCTATACAGTAGGTCTTTGTTGGTTATCCTTTTTAAATATAGTAGTGTGTACATGTCAATCTCAAATTCCCTAGCTATCCCTTCCCTCTACCCTTCCCCCACTGGTAAACGTAAGCCCATTCTCTAAGTCTGTGAGTCCGTTTCTGTTTTGTAAATACATTCATTTGTATCATTTCTTTTTAGATTCTGCATATAAGCGATATCATACGATATTTCTTTCTCAAAACAGAGATTCTCTTGATGGCTTTGGAGAAGTAAGCTCCACATGTGAGAGGACCTCTGGAGGGGGTTCTGTGGTTAGGACCTGAGGGAGGCTTCTAGTTTCGGAAAGTCATCCCAGATGACAGCTAGTGAAAAAAAATAGGGATTTCACTTTACAACCATAAGGAACTGAATTCTGCAAATGCTAGTGAAGGAGGAAGAGAAATGCAAGCTTCACATGAGATCACAGCCTTGGCCAACACTTTGATTTCAGCCTGGTGGGATTCTAAGCAGAGGACCCAGACAACCTGTGTGCAGACTTCTGACCCAGAGAACTGTGAGGTAATAAATTTGTGTGGTTTTAAGTTACTAAATTTGTGGTAATTTGTTATGCAACAGTAGAAAACGAATACGCTGACAAACAAAATACTACCAAATGTCCATCAATAGGGGACAGATTGAATAGACTATGGTATATCCACACAACTGAGTACTTTGTAGTTGTAAAAAGGATAAAAAAGATCTAGGTGGGGAATGGTGTTTTTACGTGCAATCTTTTGTATAATAAAAGGGGAATAAGAGTACATACACACCAATGCTTACACTTTCAAAAAGAAACAGTGGAATGATTAACCAAAATAAACAAATACGGTTACTTAGAGGGGCAGTCAGGGACCAAGGAGGAGATGGGACTCATGCGAGGCTTTTGTGATATACCTTATTGTGTTTTGACTTTGGTACTTTGGCTTACATAATTAAAAACAAAATTAAAGAATAAAAAGGAACTATTAAATATTAAAAACTAATGGAAATAAATCTAGCTGTATATCAATTTGGTAGCATTAATCACACACATAAATGAATTATTTAAAGTAACTCTAAAGCACAGTGTTTTGACTGTTGCTTCCTGGTGGAGTGTATAGATGTAAGGAATGTAAGCATAGATTTATATATGTGCCCTGGGAAACTACTCACCTAGTCCAAGCAGGGTAAATGCAAGGGGTCCATACCCAGACATGTAGTAGTGAAAAGAGTAAAAGCCAACGACAAAGAGGAAATATCAAAAGGAGTGAGAGAAAATGGACTCTTTACATACAAGGGAAATTCCGTAAGATTAACAGATGACTTCTCCTCAGAAACAATGAAGGACAGAAGGTATTGTGATGACATTTTCAAAGAACTGAAAGAAAAAAATTGTCAACTAAGAATCTTAAATTCTGTAAAAAAGGTGAAATAAAGACATTCCCAGATAAACAAAAGTGGAGACAATCAGTTGCTAGGAGATCACTCTATCTGAAATACTAAAGACTTCTTCAGGCTAAAAGCAAGTGACACCTGGACCGTAATTCAAATGCACACCAAAACCCAAAAAGTAATGGTAAAGGTAATTATATAATCATAAAAGATGCTTATTTCTTCTCTGAACTACAATTTAAAAGCAATTCTGTGCAATTACATATATAAATGAATTATTGGTCCTATAACACATAGGAATGCAACATATTTGAACAGCACAAAGGAAGTGGATGGGAGCAAGGCTATGTTGGAGTAAGGAAACGATGCCAGATGGTAACGTGAATGTATGGGGACAAAGGAAGAGAACCAAAAATAGTAAGTAAGGAGATTAATTTAACCAACTCTAGTTATATACTTCCTCTCCTTTATTCTCTCAACTTCTTTAAAATATAAAATTATATAAGATAATAAGTAGAATAACCTATTGTTGGGTTTGTAACATATATATATGTACTATGCATGACAATTATAGCTCAAAAAGGAGAAAAAGGGAATACAGCTATACCCAAGAAAATTGAAAACATATGTCCACACACAGACTTGAACACAAATGTTCATAGCAGCATTATATCATAATATCCGAAACTTGGAATCAATTCAAATGCCCATCAGCTAGTGAATGGACAAACCAAATGTGCTATATCTGTACAATGGAATATTATTCAGCCATTAAAAGGAATAATGTACTGATAAATGCTACAATAGGGGCGAATCTTGAAAACATGCTAAGCGAAAGAAGGTAGACAGAAAAGACTTCATACTGTATGATTCCATTTATATGAAATGTCCTTTATAGGCAAATCTATAGATTCAGAAGGTAGATTAGTAGTTGCCTAGGGCAGGGGATAGATTGGGGGTAGGAGAAATGGGGAGTTACTACTGATGGATATGGGGTTTCTTTGTAGGGGAATGAAATGTTCTAAAATCCATTATGGTGATGATTGTGCAATTCTGTGAACAAACTAAAAACAAGTGAATTGTATACCTTAAATGGGTGAATAGTATGTGAATTATATCTTAATAAAGCTGTTAAAAAAAGTCTAATGAAATCATGCCAACAGTGCATAGCAGCCAACTGGAAAGGAGCTCCCAGTGCATAGGACAATTTGAGCATCAAAAAGACTGACTGCATTGAATTGAAACACAGTATATATTATATATATATATATATATATATATTATATATATATATTATATATATATATATATAATATATATATATATATAGTGAGTTTGAGTTTGTAAAGACAACAAAACAAAACAAATATCTCACCATTCACCACTGGAGGTTGCCAGACCACCAATCATTTCTGTGAAAAACTGAAAGAGGAAAAGAACCAAGCTTATCCTGCCTTACCTGTATGAATTGTATATTTATGTAACTGAGGAGCTGATGAAAGAAAATTCTTTATAGAAGAAGTTCAGCCTAAAGGTACAGAGAGAACGGTAGAATTAGAAAATCACTGTTTTGCAACTTCTAAGGAAATAATTCTTCTGGGCAACAATCATGTATAAATAATAAAAGTATGAGGTAAAATTTGATGGGAAAATCTTATAATGGAGGGATCAGGGTCATATAATTTGAACCTTCTGATTTCATCCTTTTAAAAAATAACAGCTTTATCGAGAAATAATTCACATACAATAAAAATTCACCCTTTAAAGTACACAATTCAGTGGTTTTGAGTATAATCACAGAGTGGTGCAACCATCACCACTATCTAATTCCAGAACATTTTGTTAACACTTCAAAAAGAAACTTGATTGCTATTAGCAGTAAGTCCCCATTCCTCCTTCCCACCAGTTTTTGGCAACAACTAATCTACCTCCTCTCTCTGTGGATTTGCTTATTCTGGACATTTCATTTAAACAGAATCAAATAATATGGCTTCTTTCACTTACCATAATGTTTTTATGGTCGTCTATGTAGTAGCATGTATCAGTATTTTGTTCCTTTTAATGGTTGAATTAATTATATTCCATTGTATGGATATACCACATTTTGTTTATCCATTTATTAGTTGATGGAAATTAGGTTCTTTCTATTTTTGGCTATTGTAACACTGCTAAGAGCATCTGTGTACAAGCCTTTGTGTGGACATATGTTTTTAGTTTTTTTTGTTATATACCTAGGATTGAAATTGGTGGGTCATACGGTCACTTATATTTAACTTTTTGAGGTGATTCCATCTTATCACTAAAAGTAGGATGATAAAGTATTATGTGCTTCATAATATGATGTAAAAAAATATACAGCATACATACAAAGTATTCTGGTCTAAACAACTGAATCTGAATATAATCAAGCATGTAGATCAGGAATATGTAAACTTTTCTGTAAAGGGCAAGACAGTAAATATTTTAGGCTTTGTGGACCATACAGTCTCTGTCACAACTTCTCAACTCTACTGAGAAACATGAAAGGAGTTACAAACAATGTGTAAATAAAAGGCATTGTTTTGCCCCAATAAAACTTTATTTCAGAGCAGGCAGCAGGTCACATTTGGCCCACAAGTAATAATCCTTGTTTGAGATTTTATAGAAAACCTGGAGGAGACAGAAACACATTAAATCAGCCAAACTTGGAAAGTGAGACAAGTGACATGGTTTTTTCAAAAAACCATTACTGGCATGAAAATGGCTTACATTCTATTTTTTCCATAAATTCTCTCTTTTTTTAAATCTCATGCTGTGTGTTTCTTGAATGAGTAATAAAAAGAAGCTTGGGTGTATCTGAAGGAGCATCGTGGCTTACGATGTATCTTTCAGTGACCTTACTGTGCTGCTACTTCTCCTAACGGTAAAAGACCCCTCTGTTTGGATCAATTATAATTCTTCATCCCTATGGTGACAATAATCTCACCAAGATGTGAACATTTAATCTAAGGCAGACCAATCAGAATTTTCCCCTCAACCTTTATTTTTTCAAGGTGAAGCTGGGATAGAAAAGCTATATTTTCTCTCTGGTTGTGAGAGTATAAGGATGCAAGCCCCAAGACAGCTCTAGTCAGTTTCAGGTTTGGTGAAACCAATCTGAAAGGAGAAGGAAAAGTGTGTGTGTGTGTGTGTGTGTGTGTGAGAGAGAGAGAGAGAGAGAGAGAGACAGGGAGAGAGAGACAGAGAGGGAGAGAGAGAATGGAGGGAATTGGAGAGATTTATTTGCAACCAAAGAATTCCATTTAATATGGTCATCTTAAAAGATTTTTGAAAGGATTAGACATAATATGTATAAAATTGCTGACATAGCAGACTTTCAATAAATGTTGCTTTTTAACACTAAATCACAAATTGCCTATGTTTTATACATTATTATTTAATTTCCTATGTTTATATGCCCTGTCTTACAAACACACTGTCAGTTCCATGAGGCAGGAAACATGCATATTATACTTCCTTGCTTTCCAGAGGGTCTAGCATGAGCTCAGTTAATTTCTGTAAAAAAGATATTCTTCACTGATAAATAAGAACATGAAATTGTATTATTTGATTATAGCACTAGAATGACCTTAATATCTTCCAGTGAAGGTAGACTTGTTTTCTGTGAATTTATCTCAAGTTAGAAGTAGCATTTATCTTTATTTTTAAATGGAAGTCTCTTCTCAGGTGTATTATTGTTTTTTCAGTTAGTGGAAGAAGCATGAGTTAAATTATAAAATTTTTTTTCTTGGAAATTCATGGATAAGATGTTATTGCTCATGTAATTTAGATTCTAATGTTGAATATTTAAGGCACATTTTTAACTTAATTGCTGGAAAGCAATACCACCACAAGTTGAAATAGTTTTAAAATAGAAAAAGATTTAAAATTATAGTGAACATGTCATCTGAAGTAATTTGCATTCTAAACAAAATCTGAAAGAAGTCATTAGAGGTATTCAGAGCAATTAGTTGATGGTTTTTAAAAGACCCATGTAATTTGAATGTTTACTTTACACGTTTAAAGGCTTTACATATATAATACTAAAATTGCTGTCCTAGTCTTTAAATAAGTGAAACTCTTTTATTTTTTCTAAAAACCAAATTGTTAGAACCTAAAAGTATCTATTGCTGTTCTGAATATAAAGCTTACTTACTAACCAAGTCTGATGTCAGTCCCACATTTCAAAAATTTTAAACAAATATGAATATGTCCTAGTTATAATGTCTAGGTGAGGCATGTCCTATAGCTTCCTCTCTTTAGCTAATGATAATTTTTAACAACTTTCTCATTCTTAGGAAATATAAGAATTAAATAAAAATTTGTCATTTCAATAATAATAGACATTTTCTTATTTATACTCACATATGAAATTTCTTTTCCAAAAAAGTTGTCCTAAGAAAAGTTTTCTTCCTGTGGTTCATGTAATATAGGAACATAATTTGATTTACATAAGTTATAGGAAAAAAATAAACTGAGATGCTTTTACTTGAGCTTGAATCAGTATTTAATTTTAAGTAAACAAATACTTAAAAATTGTAATCTTGGGAATTCCCTGGCAGTCCAGCAGTTAGGAGTCCACACTTCCACTGCTGTGGGCTGGGGTTCAATCCCTGGCTGGGGAACTAAGATCCTGCAAAATGCACCGCGTGGTCAGAAAAAAAAAATTGTATTTTTTACTGCCATTTCTGTCCAGGATGGATTAGCAGGCACAGGATTTATCTTAAACAACTAAATAAGGAGACACAATATATGAAACAATGGTTTTCAGATATTGGACAACAGGCAGTACATGAGAGCGATCTCTGAGAGAAGGGAACAAACAAGGTGAACCCTATGATTGCTCAAGCTACAGGCTAAAGAGAGTTTCTGGGCTTCACTGCAGGGTGGGGGAGTCCATACAGAACCTGGCAGACTCCCTTAGTTGAGGAGACAGAGTGCAGAGTTCATGGAGGCCAAGCCACTTATAGTGGAAAGAGCAGAGTACTCAAGAGGAAAGAGCTGCACAGCTAGGGAGTTCTAGAGACCTGGCTCTCAAATGTTTATATAGAAAGGTTCAGACTAGTCAGAATAGTCCATGGAGCTCACACAGTTCCAGGAATAGTTTGTGTTTATACCAGCCAGAGTGAAAAGCCTCTTTATTCCCAGGGATTGATAAGAGAGTCAAATAGCCCTGGATGAAGGGTAGACAACTATGACATGTGGGTCAAATCTGATCTTTTTTGTACAGTTCACAATCTAGGAATGGTTTTTACATTTTTAAAGGGTTATTGAAAGCAAATGAAGAGTATGCAACAGATTATATGTGGCCCATAAAGCCTAACTAGTAACTATCTGGTCCTTTACAAAAAAAGTTTGCTGAATCCTATCCTAGACTAAAGGCTGTTCTAAACCTGCCTAATAATGGTTAAAAGCAAATCTCAAAAGTATCCATTTCCAAGTAAATTAACCACATCCTAAAACATAACCTAAAAATACTTAAAGGGAAAAAACTAGTATCCATTTCCAAGAAAACTTCTGCATCCCTGAACAATGCCATAAATATTTAAAGGAATACAAAGCATCTAGTATCCGACAATGTAAAAATCACAATGTCTGGCATCTAATAAAAAATTACCAGGTATTCAAAGGGGCAGTAAAATATGACCCATAATGAAGACCGATGTCAATTAATAGAAACAAAAATGGCATTGATAATAGAATTATTAGGAAAGGACAATAAATCAGCTATTGTAAGTACACAGTGTATGTTGAAAAAGGTAGAGAAAAACATGAGCATGATGAAGAGAGAAATGGAAAGTATAAATAACACCTAAACTAAATTTGTAGAGATGAAATATATGATAGATATAGATAAAAATATACTGAATGAAATTAATAGGTTATTAGACACTATTAGGAGGAAAGATTAGTGAACTTGAAGACATAGTAATGGAAACTATCTTAAGTGAAACAGAGAAAAGAAGACAGAAAAGTGAATGGAGCATCAGTGCACTGTGGGAAACCTTCATGTATCCTCATATATATGCCATAGGAGTCTCAGAAGGAATGGAGAGAGATGGAAGGAGGGAAGAAAAAAATGTCTGGAGAAATAATGGCAGAATATTACCAAATCCCATAGACAGCAAAAGCTCAGCAAACCTCAATCAGAAGACACATGAAGAAAGCAACACAAGGCAGATAATCAAATTGTTTAAAAGCAGGAATAAAGAGAAAATAATTAAATCAGTCAAAGGAAAATAACATATTCCATACAGAGGCACAAAGATAAGCATAACAAAGAAAGAATGCAAACTAGAAGATGGTAGAGCAACACATTTTAAGTACCAGAAGACATAATACCCCATCATTCTAGAAATCTTTACCCAACTAGAATATATTCATAAAATGAAGGTAAAATAAAGATTTTTTAAAAGGCATACAAAAGCTGATAGAATTTATTACCAGCAGAGTAGTACAACAAGAAATGCCATAGAAAGTCCTTCAAGGAAAAGGAAAATGATGTCAGATAGAAATTTATACCTACTTAAAGAAATGAAGAGAATCAGAAGTAAAAACTATTTATGTAAATATAAAAGTTTTTTCCTTATTTAAAAAAATTCATTAAAAGATAATTGACTCTTTAAAGCAAAAATAGTAACAATGTATAGTACAGTTTATAACATAATTGTATGACAGTGTTGGTAAACTGTATGACAATAGTGGCATAAGGTCCAGGATGGGGGAAATGTAAGTAGATAGGAGTCTAATGCTATCTGTGAAGTGGTGTAATATTAGTTGAACACAGACTGTAATAACTTAAATATGTATACTGTAATCCTAGAGCAAATCCTACATATATTAAAAGGATGTTTATTATGAATATATTATGAACAACTTTATGCTAATTAATTCAATAACTTTGATAAACAAACAAATTTCTTGAAAAGATACAAACTGCTGAAGCTCAAATAAAAAGAAATAGATGGCCTGAGTAGCCCTATATCTATTAAATAAATTGAATTTGTAGTTAAAAAATCTTCTCACAAAGAAAACCCCAGGCCCAGAAGATTTCATGGTGAATTCTACCACATATTTGAGGAAGAAATACCAATTTTACACATTTTTTTCTCCAAAAAACAGAATAGGAGAGGGAAATTTCCAACTCATTTTATGACTACAGAATAATCCTGATACCAAAATTAGACAAAGACATGGCAAGAAACTAGAGACCAATATCTCTCACAAACATGAATGCAAAAAATCATTTGAGAATTAGCAAATTGAACCTAGCAATATGGTAAAAGAATAATATATCACGACCAAATGGTGTTTATCCCAGGAATGCAAAGCTGATTTAACATTGAAAAAAGTAATCATGTAATTTTAATATTAACAGAATGAAAAAAGAAAAACATATGATTTTCTTGTAGGATACCAACAAAGCATTTGAAAAAATTCAACACTGCTTCCTGATAAAAGTAGAAATACAAGGGAATTTCCCCAACCTGATAAAGAGCATCTATGAAAAACTTACAACCAACACTATATTGGGTTGGCCAAAAGTTTCGTTTGGGTTTTTCTGTAAGATGGCTCTAGTAGCACTGAGTTGTCATTAACTTCATTCAAAACAATTTCGTTAGATTGTATGTGACAGCTGTCATATCAGCGTGCATTTAAAAAAAGACTTATCTGGGGCTCCCCTGGTGGCACAGTGGTTAAGAATCCTCCTGCCAATGCAGGGGACACGGGTTCGAGCCCTGGCCCGGGAAGATCCCACATGCTGTGGAGCAACTAAGCCCGTGCACCACAACTACTGAGCCTGTGCTCTAGAGCCCGTGAGCCACAACTACTGAAGCCCGCGTGCCACAACTACTGAAGCCGGCGTGCCTAGAGCCCGTGCTCTGCAACAACAGAAGCCACCGCAATAAGAAGCCAGCGCACCGCAACAAGAGTAGCCCCCACTCGCCGCAACTAGAGAAAGCCGCACGCAGCAACGAAGACCCAACGCAGCCAATAAATAAATAAATAAATAAATAAATAAATTCTTTAGAAAATAAAAAAGACATCAAGATTGGTGAATTTTTGTGTAGCTTTTAATATGGAAGATGGAAGAAAAAAAGCAACATTTTCAGCATATTATGCTTTATTATTTCAAGAAAGGTAAAAAAAGCAACTGAAACGCAAAAAAAGATTTGTGCAGTGTATGGAGAAGGTGCTGTGACTGATTGAACATGTCAAAAGTGGTTTGCGAAGTTTCATGCTGGAGATTTCTCGCTGAACGACGCTCCATGGTCGGGTAGACCAGTTGAAGTTGATAGCGATCAAATCGAGAAATTAAACGTTATACCACGTGGGAGATAGCTGACACACTCAAAATATCCAAATCAAGCGCTGAAAATCATTTGCACCAGCTTGGTTATGTTCATCGCTTTGATGATTGGGTTCCAGTTAAGTGAAAAAAAACCTTCTTGACGGTATTTCCGCATGAAATTCTCTACTTAAATGTAATGAAAACGTTCCGTTTTTAAAACAAATTGTGACGGGCAATGAAAAGTGGATACTATACAATAATGTGGAACAAAAGAGATCGTGGGGCAAGAGAAATAAACAACCACCAAGCACACCAAAGGCTGGTCTTCATCCAAAGAAGGTGATGTTATGTATATGGTAGGTTTGGCAGGGAGTCCTCTATTATGAGCTCCCTCCGGAAAGCGAAACAATTAATTCCAACAAGTACTGGTCCCAGTTAGACCAACCAAAAGCAGCACTCCACGAAAAGCGTCTGGAATTAGTCAATAGAAAATGCATAATCTTCTATCAGGATAACGCAAGACCGCATGTTTCTTTGATGACTGAGCAAAAACTGTTACAGCTTGGCTGGGAAGTTCTGATTCATCCACCATATTCACCAGACATTGCACCTTCAGATTTCCATTTATTTTGGTCTTTACAAAATTCTCTTAATGGAAAAAATTTCAATTCCCTGGAAGACTGTAAAAGGCACCTGGAACAGTTCTTTGCTCAAAAAAATAAAAAGTTTTGGGAAGGTGGAATTATGAAGTTGCCTGAAAAATGGCAGAAGGTAGTGGAACAAAACAGTGAATACATTGTTTAGTAAAGTTCTTGCTGAAAATGAAAAATGTATCTTTTGTTCTTACTTAAAAACCGAAGGCACTTTTTGGCCAACCCAATATTTAGTGATGAAAGACTGAATGATTTCCCTTTAACACTGGCAACAAGGCAAGAGTGTTTACTCTCCCTAATTCCATTTGGAATTATAATAAATGTCCTAGCCAGCACAAAAAGGCAAGTAAAATAAATAAAAGTCATACAGGCTGGAAAGAAAAGGTAAAACTGTATTCACAGAAAACATGACATTTTATGTAGAAAATCCCAAGGAATCTATAAAAAGCAATTATTAGAAGTAATAAGTGAGTTTAGCAAGGTTGCAGGATACTAAGTCAATATACAAAATACAAAAATTAAGTTAAATAAACAATATCTTTACATTAGCATCAGTATATGAGATATTTAGGAATATATTTGACAAAAGATGTTTAAAAACTGTATACTAAATACTACAAAACATTGTTAAGAAAATTTAAAGGAGACATGAATAAATGGAGGGATATACCAGGCTCATGTATGGGAAGAGTCAATATTATTAAGATGTCAATTCTACCCAAATTGATATATATATATATCAACATATATATCAACAACAACAAAAAATATATTTTTTGCACTGCCACGAGGCATGTAAAAATCTTAATTCCCTGACCAGGCATCGAACTCACGCCCCCTACATTGGAAGTGTGGAGTCTTAAGCACTGCCCCACCAGGGAAGTCCCCAAATTGATTTATATTTAACTCAGTCCCAATCAAAATCCCTGAAGAAATTTTTAATAGAAATTGATAGGCTGATTCTAAAATTTATGTGGAAATGCAATGGACCTAGATATCCAAAACAATTCTGAATGAAGCTTTTTTACACTACTGGATTTCAAGAGTTTTTATATGGCTACAATAACCAGATAGTGTCCAATACTGCCTTCCTAACTATAGCCACTATATTGTACAGAAGATCTCAAGGATTTATTCAACTTACATAACGGAAACTGTGTTTTTTCACAAATACCTCTTGTTTTCCCCTTCTTCCAGGCCCTGGCAACCACCAATCTATGCTCTGCTTCTATGAGTTTGACTATTTCATATTCTTCATATAGTAAACAGTACTATATACTTAAAAATGTGCTGAGAGAATAGATCTTATGTTAAGAGTTCTTATTACACACACACAAAATAAATAAAGAGTGTGCAAAGAAACTTTTATAGGTGATGGATATGTTTTTTAAAATTATATATAGACGGATATGTTTATTGCACAGATTGTGGTGATGGTTTCATGGATGAATACTTATCTCTAAATTCATCAAGCTGTATACATTAAATATGTACAGATTTTTTCCAAACACTATCCTTTTTTATTTTTCACTGTCTCCAATTACTGACTTTTTCCCCAACTTTACTGAGGTAAAATTGATAAATAAAACTGTAAGATATTTAAAGTGAAATATGTATAGATTTTTGTATGTCAATCATACCTCAATAAAATGGCTAAAAAAAAGTCATATTGGCATAATAATAGATACCCAGATCAATGGAACAAAATGGAGAGTCCAGAAATAAATCCACCCATACATGTATTGATACAATTGGATTTTTTTCTTTATCCTTTTACCCCACTTTTTATTCTTCTTCATAGCATTCATCCTTGCCCAACAATTCAGTTGTTTATTTGACAATTATCTGTCTCTCTCAACTGGATTTTTTTTTATTGTGGTAAAAATCATACAACATGAAATCTCTCTTCTTCACAAAATTTTAAGTGTACAGCACAGTATTGTTAACTCTAAGCACAATGTTGTACAGTAGATCTCTAGAATTTTTCCATCTTGCATGACCTGCACTCTATACCCATTGAACAGCAATTCCCCATTTCCCCTGTCCCCCTGCCTCTGGCAACCATCATTCTACTTTCTGTTCTGTGAGTTTGACTACTTTAGATACCTCCTATAAGTGGAATCATATAGCATTTGTCCTTTTGTGACTGGCTTGTTTCATTTAGTGTGAGGCCCTCAAGGTTCATCACAGTAGCATATGACAGGATTTCTTCCTTTTTTATGGTTGAATAATATTCCACTGGAAGCATGTACCACATTTTCTTTATTCATTCATTGATGCATGCGTAGGTTGCTTCTACCTCTTGGCTATTGTGAATAGTGCTGTCATGAACATAGGTGTGCAAATATCTCTTCAAGATCCTGATTTCAATTCTTTTAAATAAATACTCAAAAGAGAAATTGCTGGATCATATGGCAATTCTATTTTTTAATTTTCTTTTTGGAATCTGCATACTGTTTTCCATAGTGGTTGCTCCATTTTACATTCCCACCAACAGTGCACAACGGTTCCAGTTTCTCCTCATCCTCTTCATTACTTGTTATTTTCTGATTTTATTTTTTTTTGATAATGGCCATCCTAACAGATATGAGGTGATATCCCATTGTGGTTTTGATTTGCATTTCCCTGATGAGTAGTGAAGCTGAGCATCTTAATATATTTGTTGGCCATTTGTATGTCTTCTTTGGAGAAATGTCTATTCAAGTCCTTTGCCCATTTCTTAATTGGGCTATTTATTTAGTTAGTTTTGCTACTGAGTTTTAGGACTTATAATATATTTTAGATTTTAACCCATTATCAGATATATAGTTTGCAAGTATCTTCTCCCATTCCATAAGTTGCCTTTTCACCCTGTTGGAGGGAGGAATTACAAAGGGGCACAAGGAAACTTTTTGGAGTGAACGTTTATTATCTTGAGTGTTGTGATGATTTTATGGGTATATCCATATGTTAAAACTCCTCAAATTATATACTTTAAATTTGTGCAGTCTGCTGCATGTTAATTATATTTCAATGAGTTGTTTTAAAAAAAGAAAATAGTAAACAAAAGTAAGAGAACCTCATCAACCCCAGAAATTTACATTCACTTACCTAAAGTTTTTTTTGTTTGTAATTACATAAACAATTTATATATTATGTATAAATTTACAGAACAGTTGATTTCTTCATCTTGAAAATTTTGTTACATGAATATGTATTAAAAATATTCAGAGTTACTAGTACTTTCTTATTCATTATATAACACACCATAATTAAATATATACCATGCCAAATTCTGGGTAAGTAAAATGGATTAACTCAAATTAGAAAGTAATCCAATGGAACAATCTTTGGCTTAACATTTTTAAATGTGCTTAATATTGTCTGATTTCACAACTGGGAATTTTTACATTTTTGAGTTCCACCCTAATCAGTTTCTCCCTTCATCCGTTTATGAAAGGAGAAAATTGAAAGCCCCAGGAAAGCTGGCTATGAGCAGAGAGAAGCCAGTTTGTTTTGTGCAGAGGGAAATAGGCTCTGGGACTTTAGTACTCTGACTCTTCCCCTAAATCCCAGTTGTGGAAGTAAAAGACCAATACAGACATTGGAAGATAACCAGCAACAGCAATGGACAAAATACCTACTATTGGCAAATACTAAAAAGCTAAATCAACTAAGGTAGTAGGAAAAATAGCGAATGCTTGTCTCACTACAGTTTAAAAAATTCCTTTACATGCATTATTTCCTTTAATGGACACTAGTCGTGGTCCCTGGAACAAAGCAAGTGTTCAATAAAAGCTTGACAAATGAATAGATTGAAATTCCTACCAGTGTCTAGCAGATTGTAGGCGCTGTATATTTGGAGATAATTCTGCATAATCTCTCACATCTGTACATCTTGTGGGCAGAGGAACTGACTACCTTTGTTATGAACTATCTTTTTGAGGATATTTATGTAGTAAACAGCCTTGAAAGATAGAGATAGTATCTCCCTCCAGAACAATGGGCAGGTTTGCTTACTGTTCAGTATAATAAAGATGCCCCTTTTTGGAGCTAAAGTCACACGAGTTTACTTCCCATTATAAAAGATTTGGGATCCTTATGCTGAGGGTTCCTCTCCTATAATGCACTGTATTTCACAGGTAGGTATCATTTCATCTTCTGGATGTCACGTTGTGGGAATTGAGGCTTGGGAACTGGCACAAATGATGGTACTCAGGTTGTTGCTATCGCCCTGAACAATAACCTGTCCTATGTCTTTGGCCCAGAAGTCTCACGTCTTCTACCAATATCCATCAGACTGTGGGAGGCTAAGATTTAGTTTGCAAGTAGGTTAAAATCTCAGGCCCTTCACAGTTCTTGATGCTATACATGCTTTTTGCACTAAAGTGCATAATCTCAGGAAAGCTTTAAAAAAAAAACAGGATAAGTAGCCTTATATTGGATGAGGAAAACAAAGAAGTAAGTAAAATCTAACCAAAAATACAACTTCCCCACTTCGCAGAACAGAGCTACTATTAAGAGGCAAAATAGCCATTGTCTTGCATTGCGGAAGAATAAGTGAAAGAGCTAATTGATGGTAATGTCAAAACAATTATAGGGACCAGAAGAAAATACAGAAATTGGAACACAATAGAATCGTAACACATGGAAAGTTGAAAATTAAGGAGAAGTTGACTCAGGAAGCTCCCAAAGAAGTGTTATGTCATTATGCAGGCATCAATTCTTCTGCAATCTCTGGAAAGAAAAAAAATATCACTGAGTGGTTGTTTCTGAAAGGGTGAATATGGTGGGAGAGAGATCTAGTTTGTATATTTTGAATTTTGTACCATCTTCAGGTAGTATTTATTCAAAAAATACATGTATAAAATTTAATTTGAAAAGCTTTTAAATGATTTTTTAGGTAAGAAAGCACGAATTGTTTTTAGGTTAAAAAAACAAAAAAACACAGCAGGTACTTTACCTTTTAAAAGATTTACTGAGGAAACAGTTTTTTTGGTTTCATGGAGATAAAAAAGTCTTTACCTTTGGAACACTACTTTTGTTAAGGAAATTCTTCAGAATAGGCTCTTTCATTCCAGGTTTGTAAGAAAAAAAATAGCCACCTATTGCTATTGAGTAGAGGTATGAGGTTACCTTGAATCTGAGAATACGTGCATTGTGTTCTATTTGGTAATGTCAATTAGATGTACGTATTTTACTTCTAAAAGAGGGAACAGAAATAGTTTTCCTAAAAGATATTCAATCAGGACTATTAGTGCCCTCTATTTGGGTTTATTAAGGATTGAATAACTATGAATTTGAGACGGTCTCTTCAGGAGCATAGAGCTTGCTTTTTAGTTGTGCTTCTGGGAATTCAAGAGGGTGTATTCCAGCCAAGCTTGCAGCAACTGTGAGAGAGGCTGCTGTTGACCACAAAGTGTGGCTCGTGCTTGAACTTCTCTGGCCCAGTACCAGCAGGAGAACTGTAATAGGAACAGCAAATGGGGCATTTGTCTGGGTGGCTCCACTGCCATTAGTATAAATTGCAGGGGCTGCTGGGCTGTTTGAGGAGGCTCAGATAGTTATAACTGAGAATGAACTCTTTAGATTAAGTAAATAATGCTGAGGTCCTTAGGAATATCTCAGGAACAGACCCCTGGGGTAAAGATGGGGCCTCTTGCAATTGTAGAATAGGACTTGGAATTATACTAATAGTGAAAAGACCTTCTTTGTTACTCTGAAATGTTGAAGTGGAGTATTTTGATTTGATTACTGACTTAAACATGTTTAAATTTGTTTAAATATGCTCAATATTTTTAAAAAAATTTTTTTCAGACAAAATAGACTATGTTTTTAACTTTATATTGGACTATAGTTGATTTACAATGTTGTGTTAGTTTCAGGTATATAGCAAGGTGATTCAGTTATACATATACATATATATACTCTTTTTCAAATTCTTTTCCCATTTATGTTATTACAGAATATTGATCAGAGTTCCCTGTGCTATACAGTAGGTCCTTGTTGGCTATCTGCTCAATCTTTAGTAATTTAATCATTGACAATAGTGATAAAGTAGGAACTCCAGCTTGGGTCTAAGTGGGATTTACCTAGAGTGAAATTGAGGGTTGGGCCTGCCAGATACTTATTTGCAGGAGGCTTGAGGAGTCTTATGTGAGGAAGACTGAGTCAGTTTTGCTGAAAACACTCAGTGAACCAAACTTAGGAGGACATACTCTGCATTGAATGTAGTTGCCATTGGATTCATGTTTGAGTCCCATGTAATTCAGAAAGGCTGTGAGAAACATAGGAAGAGCGGTTTCAGTGAAAGTTTCATAAAATATTGAGGCCAATCCCAGGAGTGCTTTGGAATCCTGCTAACAAAGGCAAAGAGCAAGGAGAGACTGTTTCTGTCCTACTTTGCCTTAGAGCCCTGCATAAAGTCTCTGAGGAAGCTGGGCAGCTCTGCTGTAAACCTCACCAATATGTTCGATTGTGTGCAGAGCCTCCTTCCTCAAGTTGCTTACTTCCAAACTGAAGCCTCATTGAGTATTTATTGGTAGAGTCTAGGTCACGTGAGTGAGTTTTTTGGGTTCCACTTTGAAGATGCAGGACTCTTACACTTAAAAATATTTTTTTTTAAAAATTATAAAAATAAAAGAGACGCTTGTCAGAAAACTGACGTGTCCACTACAGCATGTACCTCCATAGTTGTTATGAGAGTTAGATATTCTTATTTTAATATGCAAATAGAAATAGTTTTGAAAATGTTTTTGTGATATCTACACATTGCTTTAGATGTGGATAATCACCTGGACCAGAGGTCTTAAATTTAAAGTGGGATCCAGATACTTCTGGGGTTGTATGGAAAATATGGAGTTAGCATTAAGGAATGAAAAGCTGGTAAGCGTAAGGACTAAGAACTCTCCTGGGGGAGGAATTCATTTTTGAGATAAAAGTTGCCACTGACCATATATCCAGGGAAAACTAATTCAAAAAGATACATGCACCCCAATGTTCATAGCAGCACTATTTACAGTAGCCAAGACATGGAAGCAAACTAAATTTCCAACAGATGAATGGATAAAGAAGATATGGTATATATATATATGCAATGGAATATTACTCAGAACATATCTGATATTGAATTTAAAATGATTGTTCTGGAAAACAGTATGGAACTTCCTTTAAAAACTAAAAATAGGGCTACCATATATGTTCCAGCAATCCCACCGCTAGGCATATATCCAGAAAAGGCAAAAACTCTAATTTGAAAAGAGACATTTCTCCAAAGAAGACATACAGATGGCCAATAGGCACATGAAAAGATGCTCAACATCGCTAATTATCAGATAAAAGCAAATCAAAACTACAGTGAGGTGTCACCTCACACTGGTCAGAATGGCCAGCATCACAAAGTCTACAAACAATAAATGCAGGAGAGAGTGTGGAGAAAAGGGAACCCCCCTACACTTTTGGTGAGAGTGTAAATTGGTGCAGCCACTATAGAGAACAGTATGGAAGTTCCTTAAGAAACTAAAAATAGAGCTACCATATGATCCAGCAATCCCACTCCTGGGCATATATCTGGAGAAAAACATGGTTCGAAAGGATACATGCACCCCAATGTTTATTGCAGTGCTGTTTACAATAGCCAAGACATGGAAGCAACATAAATGTCCACTGACAGATGAATGGATAAAGAAGATGTGGTACATATATACAATGGAATACTACTCAGCCATAAAAAAATGAAATAATGCCATTTGCAGCAACATGGACAGATCTGGAGATTATCATACTAAGTGAAGTAAGTCAGAGAAAGACAAATATCATATATCACTTATATATAGAATCTAACAAAATGATACAAATGAACTCATTTACAAAACAGAAATAAGACTCACAGACATAGAAAACAAACTTATGGTTACCAAAGGAGATAGTGGGGTGGGGAGGAGAGTAAATTAGGATTTTGGGATTAACATATATACACTACTATATATAAAATAGGTAAACAACAAGGACCTACTACATAGCACAGGGAACTATATTCAATATCTTCTACTAACCCATAATGGAAAAAATCTGAAAAACAATATGTGTGTGTGTGTATAGCCGAGTCACTTTGCTATACACTTGAAACTAACACAACATTGTAAATTAACTAGATATCAATTAAAGAAAAGTTGCCACTGAGGAAGGAGAATTCTAATGCAACCTGTCTATGTATTAGATTTATCCCCCAGGCTAACCCTCTTTCGTCTCATGTTTGAGTTCTATGTGGAGCGGGAGAGAGAAACAGAAAATATTTTACACTTAAATCTCTCTAAGGCATCAAGAGAATAAACAGACATACAAGTGGCTGTACACAGCGGGGAGTGGTATTTCCCCGGCTTCACAGTGCACCGTCACCTCCACTGCTGGATGGGGAGCGGGGGTGGGGGTGCAGTAGAGACTTGGGGAAGGTGGGGCACAGTGGACCATGCGGGGCCTGTGGTGCCACCTGGCAAGACACCCATGAGATGTCTTAGAGATACTTGGGGGGGTATCTTAGAGATACTTAGGACATAGATATGAAAGTAAAATATGATAAATAGATAAAAAGTAAAATATGAGTAATTACTTTAAAAAAATTATTTATTTATTATTTATTTTTGGCTGTGTTGGGTCTTCATTTCTGTGTGAGGGCTTTCTCTAGTTGTGGCAAGCGGGGGCCACTGTTCATCGCGGTGCGCGGGCCTCTCACTGTCGCGGCCTCTCGTTGCGGAGCACAGGCTCCAGATGCGCAGGCTCAGTAGTTGTGGCTCACGGGCCCAGTTGCTCCGCAGCATGTGGGATCTTCCCAGACCAGGGCTCGAACCCGTGTCCCCTGCATTAGCAGGCAGATTCTCAAACACTGCGCCACCAGGGAAACCCGAGTAATTACTTTTTAGGCAACCTGGAAGCTGGAGAAAAATCAGGTTATACGCATATTTCATTTTTGATCCATCAGTATATTGTTGGGGTTGTTTTGTGGGTAACTAGGATTGTTTCCATATGCACAGACTCACTGCTCTGATGGAATTCAAATAACTGAAGAAGGTTTTCATTTTAATTGGCACCTTACCATGTATTTAAAACAAACACTTAGACATTAATGTATATTAGTGAGGGATGCAGATTAGCAAAAATTAATTGATTTTATGGAGGGAAAGTATAAATCTGTCAGACCTTAAGAAAATGTATGATATAAAAGAAAATATTTTTAGTGTTTAAATTGAATTGCTGGTATATTGCAGTATTTCAAAGGTCCCTGGTGAGAGATTTGCCTATATTCTTGAACTCTTACTTTATTGAAAAAAATCCCAGTGTTATAAAACTTGAATATTTTCAGGAAGCAAAAAGCATTTTCAAATATAAGTTGTTCAAGGAACATTAGGTCTCTTATTGCTTGAATCAATGGGAAAGAAGCTAAATGGTTTTAGAAAAAGGTTTGAAGCAACCAAAGAGATAATCTTTCTTTTTTTCTGGTAGTCAATCTGAATGATTAACAAGTATAGTGAAATGTCTAGCTGTTAAAACTTTGACTTTATTTACACATTAAATTACAAAATAGAAGGAAGCTCTCTGCCATTTAAATTTTCCACTATAAGGTTTATAATTTTACCAGAGTTGAAAGCAAATGAGTATTTTTGCAATGAGATTTTCAATTAGAGAGAGGATGAAACAAAACTTCATACAATTAAAATCTTATAAAGTATAAAATTAATTTCAAACTGTTTGGGACTTTCCAAGCTCCATGGTACTGATGAAACTTTAATTTTTAAATAGGTACATTTAAGGGAAAATTATATTATTAAAATCAAAACGCTCTGAAATATGAAGACTTTCTGCAGTCCTCTTACTCAGGGAAGCTTTCTCCTTGAACTGCTTTTTCTTTCATGTTTGCTCAAAGGAGTCAGGGTCAGGTGTACAGACCTGTTACATGAGATACACATCTGAAAAGTAAAGGTCAGAGGGAGATGCAGTGAGCTAAAGCAGAGAGGCTTTCTGGACTGAAGCCCAACAGGGAAGATTTACTTGGAAAGAAAGAAAGCTGACAAGCTCCTTCAGGTCAGGGTCAGGAATAGAATCTGCTTGGTGGTGTAGCTGTTTTATAAAGGAGCTTTATTCTGGGCCTTCATTGTTTTCCTCCTAATAAATTATTTTGAGTACAAATGTACCCTGAAGAGGAACATAAAACATTTTATGAAGTCATTTCATTTTATTTATAATTATATATAATGCATATATTATAAAATGCATGTTATACATATGTATTATGATATATATCATATATAAGATATGTATGTATGTATAATACACAAATATATTTATGTATTTGTTTTTCTACTGTTCATAATTTAAATTTCACCCTGACACATTTTCTTTTTCAAAATTTAATACACGGAAAGACTCCTTTAAGTGATTGTGATGGCCATTAAAGAAAAGTTAATATTTAGAGAATGTATGAGTTAAAAATACTAATTCTATGCCAGAGTATGGCAAGGTTCTGATGAGAACTCTTTTCCTGGTTTGCAGACAGCTGCTCTCTTGCTGTGTCTTCACGTGGCAGAGAGAGAGTAAGTTCTCTGGTATCTCTTCTTATATGAGCACTGGTCCCATCACGAGGGCCCCACCCTCATGATCTCATTTAAACCTAATTATTTCCTAAAGGTCCCACCTCCAAATATCATCACATTGAGGGGTAGGGCTTCAATATATGAATTTTTGGGGGGAGGAGCATAATTCAGTTCATAGTAACTACATAAGAGGTGATAAGAGTATAAAGATACGGTGCATAAAAAGCAATCACAGCCAGTCCATAGTGAGTTGAAACTGTCCAACAACTTCTTGGAGAACATTATTTTCAATTTTTTAAGTGTAAGTAAATGTAATGATTTATAAATGCAGCTACATATATTTTATCAGCACTACTGAGGGCTTAGACAATGAGGTGTTTTAAGCTCTATGTTTAGTGGTACATAAATCCATCCAGTGCCAGCACACCAGAGAGGGTGAAGAATTATAGGCTGGCATGGATTCCTAATGTGACTCAGCCTAGTGTGTGATGCCTGCTGAACACTCTCAGATGAACTGATGAAGATTTCTGTGGTCCACGCTCCTTTAAACTTCATGCTCAAGGTTGTTTCTTGTACCTCAATGATAAAGTCCTACACAAATGCCCAGAAAAGAGGAAGGATAAAATTCACAGATATGTGTGGACTAGAAATGGAAAATAGTACAAAATAGGCTTATGAGCTGGGCTTTGGCACCAGACAGAGCTGGGTTTGAATGCTGGATCTACCTCTCCCTGGCTGGTTCTCTTGAGCAAATTTCTTAACTTCTCTGTGTTCAGTTTTCTCATCTATAAAATGGGGATAACAGTACTTCCTGCACACGGTTTCATTTACTAGTAAATTAATAATTAAATACAATTATTAATATGTTAATATTTACAGCTTTCTCTGTAACCTTCTAACCACAATGAAGATGGGTGGGTCTTTGCTCATTTAGCGTCTCTTCTCCTGCTGTCTAAGGAGAAAGGCTATTCAGGCAGATTTGGTAATAACAGCGGAAAAATGATAGAAAACCAGACAGTCAGAGCAGCAGGCCAATCACACTCTGACAGGGACAGCAGGCATTAGGGACTCAGGCTCATCAGAGCACATTCTGGGAAACAGGAGTGTTGAGACAGAGGTGGATGAGGAGGACAGTCACAGTGGTGGGATGTGGGAGGGAAGGGGTGCACTCTGTCCATGGGCCCACATATATTTTAGTAGACAATGTCTGGATTGGAATCCAGATTTAACTGCAACCCAGCTCTGGACTATGGGAGTTATGATTCAACAGGAAGCGTGTGCAAAGCTCCTAATGCAGAGCCTTGCACATGCAAGTGTTTGCTAGATGGACATTTTTAGAGACAGACAGCACCTGACAGCCACCTACTCTAATAGTTCTCTAACTTCACTGTGAAAGTGTTTCTATAAAACATAGGTCCTGGCCCCATACCTATGGATTCTGGCTCAGAAGGTGTGAGATGGGACCCCCATCTCCCAAGAAATCTCCCTTTTTATCTCACATTATGCATTTCTTTATTTTTAGTAAACACTTCTATGATCCAGGTGGTCTACAGACTATAGCTTGAGCCTAGACTCAGATGCTGTCATTTGGTAGTTCCCCTTCCTGGAGCTATTCTAGAGAAACTCTCTTTTATGTGCACAGTAAAGAATATACAATATATACAAGGATATTTATTGTGACATTTGGTAGAGGTTAAACATTGAAATAAGTCTAAATAGCTCCCAATTGATAAATAGTACACAAAAGTGTAGTGTATTCATATGATGGAATGTTAGGCAACAATTAAGGAGACTAAGGGAGAGCTATGTTCTGATGTGGAAAGATCTATATTTACTTTCATATACTTTGTGAGGAAAATATCTACTTCTACTGCTATACAGGAGACCTGAACAAAACTATTACAATTTTGTTAAGTAAAGATGTTTTTAACTCCAAGCAGTATAATGGTTTTAGGTATTTACAGAGAAAAAGAAATGTAAGTAACCCTAGAAATGAACTTGGTGAAGGTCGTGGAGCCATTACTTCAACTTTAAACCATCTTCCACTGTTATTCACACACTGCCTATGAAGATGAGTCCAATTCTAAGATATATTGCTTAGTGAAATCAAGTTACAGAGCAAGATGTACCATGTGGAACTATTTATTAAACATAAAGCAAACAATACTATTTTTTTTTATGAGTAAATATATGTATGTGGACATAGGATGTAAATGCTTTAAAAGGTCTGGAAGGATTCAGATGTGATAACAGTACTCCTCTTTGGACAGTGGGAATAGCAGACAGCAACTGGGGTGTTGTTGCTTGTAATGTTTTATGCATTTGCAGGACAAATGTATGATATATTACTTGTGTAATTAAAAATCTATGAAAAAAGACCTGGAGGAGACCAACGCTTCCATTTTATAGAGAGGAAACAGATACTTGCTTGCCAAGGCTCTCAGAGAGCATGGTAAACTCAAAGGGAGAATTCAATGTGCTTGATTGTTTATTTCAGGGCAGTAACTTTCTTCATCATGCCCAGTTGAACTCATCAGGCATATTAGATGAAGATGTGGTAGACATAGACATATATATCCTCATGATCAGGAGTCAGTGGTTTTGAAGGAAAGGCCAGCTGGGGCTGGGCTGGGATTCTCTAGGTAGTGGCTTGATTAAACTTGCATTTGTCAATGTCCAGCAGTGATCAAGACCCCAGAAACACTAAAATGAAGAGGAGACAGATAGCTTTCAGGATGCCTATTAATTTATAATGAGAAATATAATGATATGGGCTGCTGTGTTTGTATTAGCCTGACCACAGCATACTCTCCAAGCCAGCAGGCTACAGGGGAAGCCAAATGATAATTAGAAACCCACTTTGTAACTTACCATGAGTAATCACCATGTCAAATTATTTTAAGCATTATGATCAGCACATTCTCTCTGAGGGCAGAATGAGGAAGGACTTGGTGAGTGTGGAATCAAAACGAGAGGATTTACATTAATCAAATATTTCATGGCTTCTGGTTAAGCTAACCAGCTGCATCCAGCTCATAATGGGGATCAGGTTACCAATGGGACTGGAATATTGAAGTCCCATTGCCTTAGGCTCCTTGGGCCTGTCTGGATGGGTTCCAATCCTGTTTGTGCCTCACAAATTCCTTTTTCTATGTTCTGATGGTTGATTAGTCCCTTCTATAGCACCAGTCCTAGGTATGTTAATATATTTAATCATATCACCATTTTGCTGATCTGGGATTTAATTTGGTTTTCTTTGTATATCTCTCCTCTGATCTATTTTGTGTTGCTTTCACAGTCTAATGCTTGTTGCCATCTCAGAGTCTCTGCACTTGGGATGCTCTTGCATTATCCTCTGATTTCTCCTTCTCCACATTCAAATTGAAGCAGCTTAAAGTCAGTTTGTTAGAAGGACCTTCCCTGAGCAGTCAATCTAAAGAAGCCACTCATTCTCCGTCACTTCACTTTATTTTAGTTTGTGTGTAATGCTCATTGGCTTATTAGTATATGATATTTACTATTTACATCTTTGTGTTTTAATTTTTGGTTGTCTCCTCCATTAGGATATAAGCTCCATAAAAGTAAGAACCTTGTCAGTCTTTCTCCTTCTCTATTCCCAGCATCTAGAACAGAGTCTGGCGCTTGATAGGTTCTCATGAATGCTTGCTTACTTGTTTGCTGAATGAATGATCTTTCAAGAGACCAATAGTGCTTTTGTAATGTATAAGTTCTTGGGAACATCGTATTGTAATCCCAAATAATATGACAAAGTTATCTTCTTAGAAATGAACTTGGCCAAGAATCTACAAGTCTTGGTCAATCCTCAATGGGTGTCAGGCTCATGAAGTAAAGGGGAAGGTTGGGGGGAATGTGTTTGTTCAGAAACGTCACCCAAGTGATTGTTCTCCTGCAGTGAGGGCTCACTCAGTAGCGGAAGCAGATGCCTCTAAATACCCAAATGCTGCCTGAATAATAGATTCCAGTGGAGATTCTCCAGAAAACTGGCATTTACTAAACAGGAGAATTGTTTGACACTTTGGTGCCGTGGTCTTAAAGTATTAGGATGAAAGATAATCCTGTAAACCAAGAGGAATGGCAGACAAGTTCAGGCCAGTGAAGAGCTAAGGCTTTAATATTCCCAAGATATTTGCATTTCATCAGATTTCAGAGCCTTTCTTCAGAGTCAAAAAAAGTCACCCCTCCCCTCATCATAGGGTACTCATCTCTCATTGGGTAGGGGCAAATCTTGAAAGGAGTAAAACAGACCCTTGTCTGATGGTGAATGAGATTGAATTTTCCAATGTGCTGTCCAGGAGAGAGATTACTGGTAAGGAAACATCCATAAGGTTAGTGATGATTACAAACATGGATTTATTTTATCTTCTATCAGGTCTTTTGCAATAAGATCCCAGGCTTAAAAAAGTTGTGTTGATGTAATTTGCCTCAAGGAAGTAAGAATATGAATAGACATGATAAAAGCCTGCAATTGGTAGAAGGCAGTCTTTCCTTTGTTGTATTAAATATATTTTTTGTATTGATTTTTGAAATGTGGAAGGTTGTGGTATGGAGTATAAAATCATTCTTAATTTTAAAGTCACTAAGTTTGTGAATATCCATGAGACATGTAGAATACATAAATTCTAAAGGGAGATTATAATATATTGATATTACTGGGGTCAAGCTACATATATTTGGTTCCATGCAATATTTAACTCCCTTTCAGAGATGAAGATCTTAAAAATCAGGTTTTGTTTAGATTACAATAGTGTGGTATATCTTCAGTTAAGATGATGTAAGTAGTTGTATCAAAAATGTGGTTTTTATCATAATAATTATCTGGTGAGGAGAAAAGATAGTTTGCTTTCAAAAATATGTTATGCCTGTGGTATTTTAGGGAACAATTATGAACAATAATAAAAATTTAATATGCATTTAGCTTCTTATGATAGAATTAGTGGAACATTATATTTCTAGATCTAATGGTCATTTTATTTTCACCCCCTCTGTAAAGGATTTATAATTCATGAATAAAAATTAACTGCTGGATATGGGGATATATGTATATGTATAGCTGATTCACTTTGTTATAAAGCAGAAACTACCACACCACTGTAAAGCAATTATACTCCAATAAAGATGTTAAAAAAAAAAAATTAACTGCTGACTTAAACTTGACTTGAGGGTTTTCAGAACAGAAACTAATTTTTATATATTATGTTCTTTCTACCAGTGTTTAAGGCAAATCATTGCGGCCATCTCTTTTTGATCCTAAATACTATTTGCATTTTTGAAATTTCATAAAGAACTCTGTCATTTATTTTTCTATTTTTAAGAAGCCAATTTTTCTAATAACATATCTGTACTAAAAAAAAAAAAGGAAATGCTATGCTTCTGTGAGAATGAAGTCAGGCAGACCATTAAACAGAAGAAATCTTATCTAAAGATCTTTCTAAGAAATAATTTTCCTTCTGAAATTCGCATTTTATTCCTTCCTCTTCCTTTCTTCCTCCTTAAGTTCTTTAGCAGAGATCTAAAATGAAACTAATTGCTTTACTTTTTAATCTTTAAAAAACAATTAACTAGAGATATACAAAATACTGCTTAATAAGGCCAAAGGTAGGAAAGAAGACATTCAATTGAAACATCACATCCTTTATCCCTTATCTTTTATTGTTGAATGAAAACTAGACACTTGGCTGCTTTTTTCAATTTCTGGAATTGATAAGATATTAAGCAAGAGTCCATACTAGAAAAGAAACTTATTTTCATTTATGTGATACCTACTGTAGTGATATGACATTTACTATAATTTAGTCTTACTGCGTAGCTTATAAGATTTGAAATCTAAGGGCTTTGTATAATCTCCTTCCAAGTGTTTTAATTGACATTCTGCTATAATGAACCCCATAGACCATTACCTGGCTAATTGCTTGAGTTACAGTGCCTATTCTTTGTCCTTGATCTTTTGGGGTATTAAATAGCAAGGCTGTTCTGGAAGAGGAAATGGACTGCTGGTTTGCATGTGAAGCATTAACCTCTTGGTAGCTTTTTCAGGGACAGACTCCCTTCTGTTCTTCTCTGGGCTGATACCAAACCTGATGCTCCTCAGAGATCCCTGTTATTCTGGGATTCTCAGCTCTCTCCAGGAGAGCCCTTGACCTCTAAAGGGTCTTCCAGAGCCACTGCCACAGGCAGAGATTTCCATGACGTGCCTCTCAAGTCCTGGAATAGGCCCTGGACCTGGTGACAGAATGAAGATGTAACAATATTTAATTCTCGAGCGATATGATTAGCCAGGGTTTGTTGGGAAAAGAGTCTTAATACTTTAGAATTAGAAAAGAGTTTATCACTGGCTCATCTAGTCCAAACTCATTGTTTTTAATGGTAAACTGACTTGCCCCAGGTCTCTTACAGCTGTTAGTGACCCAGGTTCTTGGCTTCATTTTATGGAGTTAACAGAATCCATATCCATGTTGAAGTCTTGGAAATTAATGCCAAATTATGGAGTTAGAGCAAAGCAGGAAAGTGCTAGAATCAGTATGTCAGTACGACCCAGAAAAATGCAGTATGGCCAATATCCTTGTTTCCTGCCTTTTTTGGTCAATGGTATGGGTCAGTGACAATGACCTTATGAGTGATGGGAAGTAATTAAGGGTTTTTCAAAAACTTTTGGAAATGTTTTAGAGGCAGGGTAAGGACCAACTCGATTACCTATAGGCCTAGGTTGATTTCTCTTAGTAACTTATGATTAAAATGTTTCTATGGGGCCTGCTCTAGCCTTGATCTAAGATGCTAAACAGCTCTGTTACTAGTTCGGATTCCAGTGGTCAGGATAGGAACCGATATCTTTTGGGATACGTGTAATGTCTGTTGGTATCCTCAAACGTTTTACTTTCCTAATGTTTGTTTATAAGACATTCAGAGCACTGGAATAGGTTTGGAACTCTGGATTTTAGAAAAAGGGAGATCTTAAACACTGCAGAAATTGAAGACAAATGGAAGTTTGGTAATTGGAAATAGTTTTGTATAATAAAGCATTTATTTCATGCCATATCTTTAGTAGATTTACTTCATATTTGAGTTCCCTACATATGAGCATGTGAGTAAGCTGATAAAAGGATCAACACCAATCTTTCAACACTGAGAAGCAAGGCTACCAGCAGAAGGTAAGCTGCTAGTGATGAAAATTTTCATCTATCATGTTATCTGAAAAAATACATTTTGCTTCAAAGACAAACTCCTTGTCCTTGCTTTTTTATTTTTATTTTTTAATTGAAGTATAGTTGATTTACGATGTTTCAGGTATACAGCAAAGTGATTTAGTTACATATACATATATATACTTTTTAAGATCCTTTTCCAGTACAGGTTATTACCAACTTCTTTTCTTTAAAACCCTCCAGTCTGCTAGATTCTGTATCCTCAAGCTTGTCCAGACCTCCCCATCAGGGTACCTCTGGCTAATTTTTGGGTGGACCTGATGGAGCAAGAGTGAGCTGGCTCTCACTCCTTTCCATAACAATTCCCTACTGAGGAACACCCCACGACGGACCTTCTGCTTGGTCTGCAGAAAGGTGAAGCGGTTTGCTTAGGTTTGGTTATACTTATTTAAATGGGTGTCTAAATAATTTATGTCAAGGAAGTAGAAAAATTTCAGTGAAATCTCTGCTTCATGAAGAAAGTTTCTAACATGGAAGCCAGTTTGGCTCCACCATAGATTTTTGTTAACATGCCAAAACTTAGCAAAAATGTATTATGGGCATAGGTAAATTTTAAATTCAGTTTTTTAGCAGCAACTTTGATAGATTATTAACTGCCACCAGGACCAACTAATAAACAAGTAAGGGAACAAATCAATCATGTTTGGACCCCATTGCTTTTTTCTTTTTTTTAGTCAATGGACTTTATCTTTTAGAGTAGTTTCAGGTTTACAGAAAATTGAGCAGAAAGTACAGAGAGTCCCATGTACCCATCCCCCCACCCCTCACATACAGTTATCCACTGGCTTTTACAATCAGTGGCTCACTGTCTACCCACCCAGTCACACTGTCCCTATTCCCACCTCCTTTCCCTCTCTCCATAAAATAGGAAAACCACTACAGCAGACACACTCAGAATTCCCGTGAGGGAAATAAAAAAAGATGAACCAGAGTAGTAAGAATTTCATTCTTGCCTTTGCCTAATTCCATTCTTAAAGGTTTCTTTTGGTTTTTGGAGATCTGGGGCCAGGGCTTATTTTCATGCCTAAATTAAAGTACATTTATAACCTGTCTGCTCATCCGTGTGGGTGAGTTGGCTTTTCCACCAGCCAGTTACCTGAATGATTATTTCCTCCTGCCTTAGCTTGATTGCTCCCAGCTCTCCTGAATACGATTCCTTCTCTGCACCCAATTCTGTGCCATGGGCCTCGCCTGCCACTTAGAACATTTTGCTTCCTGTCATACTACCTGGATTTAACACAAAGTGGGCGGAGAAGAGGAGTAACTGAAAAAGTGGTGGCATGCACAGAAGGAAAAAAGCATCCACATTTGCTGCTGGACTTTTGTTTTTTTTTTTAAATGGTGTTAGACTCTGAAGCAAAGCTAATCCCTTTTATCTAACTGAAAAATGATGAGAATACGTTTTTATTTTACTGCATACTTGTTAAATACAAGAAGCATTTAACTGGGTAGAAGGTAATGTTATATTCAATGTGCTTAATAAAATTGTAATGGATTCACTTATTTTGACACCCTGGGAGAAATAGTCTCCCACTGGATAACGGAAATTATGATGCTTTTGCTGCATCTCTCTTTTTTTTTTTTTATAATTCTTTATTTTATTTATTTATTTTTTATTTTTGGCTGTGTTGGGTCTTCGTTTCTGTAAGAGGGCTTCCTCCAGTTGCGGCAAGTGGGGGCCACTCTTCATCGCGGTGCGCGGGCATCTCACTATCGCGGCCTCTCCTGCTGCGGAGCACAGGCTCCAGACGCGCAGGCTCAGTAGTTGTGGCTCACGGGCCCAGTTGCTCCACGGCATGTGGGATCCTCCCAGACCAGGGCTCGAACCTGTGTCCCCTGCATTAGCAGGCAGATTCTCAACCACTGCGCCACCAGGGAAGCCCTTGCTTCATCTCTTGACACAAAGGGATGAGAAAGGCTTATTAGAGCTGATCACAGTCACTCTGGAGTTGCCCTTAAAAGATAAAGTGGGAAATAGGAATCTGTAGTTGCAAAGTTTCTCTTCCTTCCTTTTGATGGTGTCTTATTTGCGAACTCAAACTCTGAGCTCAAGGAGGCCTGCCTGAGTTTGCTGGAAGCATCCGGGCAAGAGAAAACAGCTTCTCAGAAATTCTCCCTAATTCACCCTTATGGCTGCATAGCATTGAGAGCTCAACAGCAGGCACCTTAAAAAGGAAAAGAGGAGATTATTTGATGGATGTGGCTCTCGAGGAAGGAGAAGGAAGTAGTGGCAGCAACTGGCCCTCCCTGTTTTCCTCTTCCTGACATCCTTATATAATATGCTCTGTTGTGGGACCTTCTTCCCTGGGGTAAACATGCCTGAAATTAGTGGGATGTTAATGATCTCACTTGTCTGCGGCTCTTGACTCTCAACTCCACTTTTGGTTACTTGTTTAGGCGGAAAGGTCACAGGGGGCTGCCGACATCCTGGGAACAAGCCCTGAAGTCATCCCATTTCTTGACTGGGGCGAGGGCCTCTAATAAATCTTCCTCATAACCTTCTTTTCCCATATAGGTTATTACAGAGTGTTGAGTATAGTTCCTTGTGCTATGGTAGGTTCTTGTTGATTATCTTTTTTATATATAGTAGTGTGTATACCTTAATCCCAACCTCTTAATTTATCCCTTTCTCCCACATTTCCCCTTTGGCAACCATAAATTTGTTTTCTATGTCTGTGAGTCTGTTTCTGTTTTGTAAATAAGTTCATTTGCATCATTTTTGGGGATTCCACATGTAACTGATATCATATGATATTTGTTTTTCTCTATCTGACTTACTTCACTTAGTATGATCATCTCTAGGTCCATTCATGTTGCTGCAAATGGCATTATTTCATTCTTTTTCATGGCTGAGTAATATTCCACTGTATGTATATATATATATATATATATATATATATATATATATATATATATATACACACACCACATCTTCTTTATCCATTCATCTGTTGATGGACATTTAGGTTGCTTCCATGTCTTGGCTATTGTAAACAGCACTGTGATGAACATTGGGGAAAGATGCACTTTTCAGATAAAAATTAAAGTAACACTTGTTTTCCAGAATGGGTTGACCTTTTAGTTGTGAATTAACATCAACAAACTGTTGTAAGCCACCCTCATCTCTTATTGCCTGGACGGCAGCAGCTCCCATGTGCTTTTACTGCTTATTGTTTTGATCCACCTGCAGCCATCCTCTACACAGAAGCCAGGGTCTCGCTCATGCTTTAATTTTCAGTGACTTCTTAGAACTTGTAGAAGAAACCCCAAATCCCAATGATGGTCTACAGCACCCTACAAAGTGCATCCCGGGTGACCATGCTAGTAATCTCTCTTCTTCACTCCATACGGTCAGGCCTCCAGTACCAAGGGCACACCTGGTTCCTGCTGCTTGGAAAGTTCTTCTCCTTGCTCTTCCTGAGACTGGCTGCTCTGATTCATCAATGCTCCTTCCTCAGGCCTTCCTAACTTAAGTACCACTTCCTTAGACACTCTTTCTCTAGCCACTTGTCTGAAACAATCTTTCCTTGTCACTCTTTACCGAATACCCCTATTTATTTCTTCCATAACACTTATTACAGTCTGAAATATTGGATTTTTTTTACCATCAGATATTTATTACTCCCATTGGAATGTAAGTTCTATGAAAACAGATATTTTGTTCTATGACTCCTGCATATAATGTGTCTACACAAAATAGGTGTTTAATAAATATTTGTTGACTGAAAGAAAGAATGAATGTGAAACATGGGTATGAGAAGGAACACAGCATGGAATATTGGTCATAATGAAGTGTTGTGAGAAATTAAAAGTAACTGTTCACATAGGAAAGGAATGCTGTATACATAAAAGTCTATCTTATAATCTTATATAATGATACAAGTGTCAGAGGGGAAGAATTCTCTACAAAAGGTCAAAAAAGGCCATCACTGTTACAGCCCAACAACATATCCATACCTATCTGTGTGCCTAAAATTATTTCAAAAGTCTTTATAATTATACTGGAATCAGCATTCAAGAATGCAACTGGGATACATCACTGGTGTCGATGATGTATTTGCAGGCTCAGAACATTGTGGGAGGATCTTTTGACAAAATTTTTTGGGATATAATTGGATGCAGCTAATTTCTAAGAGATTAAGATGTTGTGGATGGATGAGGAGTGACTGGGTTAAGAAAAAAGAGAATGTAGGATTGGATATAAGACAGGCTAAGGCAGGCAGGCTGGGAGTTTATAATAAGAGAAGTGGAAGTAAAAGTAAAGGGAGAAGAAGAAGACTATAGTAGGATTTAGTCTGGGACCCCTGGAGCTGTGTCAGGCAGAAAGGGATTTGATACAGGTAATTAGGTGTTCATGCAGTCATTGAAGGGGAAGGAGCACAGGGCAGGAAGGGCTGCCACTAGCTCTCAGGTTTGTCACCCGCCTTCAGAGAATTAAGACTTTGCTAGCGATGGTCACAGCCACCTACACAACCAGGGCAGGAAATCATGTTGTTGTACCAGAGAACACTGCAAAACTTCGATTCTGCCAAAGTCCATGCAGTCACTAGCTGCTGCCGGCAGAAGTATAATGGCTTCTGCTTCCTTTCTGTCTTCCGCATCCCATGCAACTGTTTCTCACTGGCAGAAACTAAACTGGAGCCCTGATGGCAAGAGATTCTGGGACAAGTAGTTCTCAGGCTTTGAGTTCCTGAGATAAAGGAGAGAGCATATAAAGGGATGGAAGTGGGGCCAAATGCCAATCTGGTACAATATGAGAATAGGAAATACTTGTCACTGCTTTAAAATACTATTTCTGGCTAATTTCATTAGCTCTAATCCTCACTAAAAATAATAGCCAACAGTAACAACCAGGGGCACTGTGTTAAGAGCTTTTCATGCATTACATCATTAAGTTTCACAACCGTAAAAGATGTCTCTACTATTATTATCTCCATTTAAAAAATAAGGAACTAAGGCTTTGAGAGGTACAATAACTTGCTCCCAGTCAAACACATCTGAATCTTTTTTTAAAAAAATTAATTAATTAATTTATTTATTTATTTTTGGCTGTGTTGGGTCTTCGTTTCTGTGCGAGGGCTTTCTCTAGTTGCGGCGAGCAGGGGCCACTCTTCATCGCGGTGCGCGGGCCTCTCACTGTCGCAGCCTCTCTTGTTGCAGAGCACAGGCTCCAGACGCGCAGGCTCAGTAGTTGTGGCTCACGGGCCTAGTTGCTCCGCGGCATGTGGGACCCTCCCAGACCAGGGCTCGAGCCCGTGTCCCCTGCATTGGCAGGCAGAGTCTCAACCACTGCACCACCAGGGAAGACCAAGAAGATCTGAATCTTGTACTCAGGACTCACTGTCTACAAAGCCAATGGCTTTTAGTCCTTTTACTATATTACTTGCTAGTCAGTTATTAAATTTATTTATAATCCATGGCCTTAGCCTCAACATAAAACTTTCCAGTCATCTTACAAATATACATTATTAAGTTCGTGTAAATACCTCACTTATTTTGGGGAAAAAAACTAATGAATCTTTAAAGAACATCCTCCCAAGCATGGGCACTAACTTAATGAGAGAGAAGAAAGAGTACACCATTAGAAGAAATGTAATGTCTCCTGTATTTAGAATGCAATTTTATGGTATGAACTCATTTTCATATATTGGTCAAATGTCTACTATTATAAAACCACATCATAGAATCTCAAGATTAGACAGGGCATTCAGGGTTGAAGAATCTTCAAGATTCTTTATAGTAGCATCTCAACAAAACATGGCCCAGCTTCTGCTTAAGAACTTTCAATGGGGGCAGCGTCCAAGACTATGGGGGCTGATTGACAAGGGGGAGGAGTACATAGGATGCCTGCTGCTGGAAAAAGGTAAGATGGTGCTGCCTGGAGCCTCCTTAGTCAGTGTCTCAGTGGTAGCAAATATAGTGTTAGGCTAGAGGCTGGAACTATTGGTAATATCTTTTGCTGCCTAAACTTTCCCAAACTCACTCCATTGCTTACAAATTATAGTTTGAGTGTCTGTGGTGGATTCAAGATGGCCAAAGATTACTTGGCTCTTTTTCCATTAAGAGATGGGGTCTATGGCCCTTCCCTTAGAGTCTGGCTGGCCTCTGTGACTTCTGTAACTAATAGAATTCAATAAAAGTGTTGCTGTGCCACTTCTCAGGTACAACCTAAGTAGACTGGTAGCTTCCATATCCTTAGAACACTCTCTTTGGGAACTCTGAGGTCTGATTGAAGAAATTTGACAATCCTGAGACTAGCGTGCTAGGGAGATGATTGTGATTGATGAGCTCAGGTTTTTTTTTCCATTTTTATCAAGGCACTGGATTTGTAGTGAAGTCTCTCCAGACTAGCCCATGCACCAGCTGAATACTGCTGAGTGACCTTAGTTGATGCCTCTTGGAGCAGAAGAATCAACCTAAATAATCCAGACCCAAATTCCTGACCCATGACCTTATGAGCTATGGTAAAATGGTTATTTTAAGTCAGTGAGTTTGGGGTACTTTGTTACACAGCAATAGATGACTGGAACATGTCTGTGGGATCAGTGAGGGTCGTCTGATCTAGATTGGCCCCAACTGTTCTCACCTGGGCTCACTCACATCAGTGGATCAGTTGTGGACTTTCATCTAGATTGAGTTGGGCTGGGGCAGCTTACCTGGGGAAGCTCTGCTCCATGTGTCTCATCCTCCTTCTGTGACAAGCAAGGTCGGCCACGTATATCCATCTCATGGCAATGGCCAAAGTGCAAGAGCAAGTGGAAACACATAAGGGCTCTTGAGACCTACGCTTGGAAATGGTATCCTGTCACTTCCACCTCATTCTACTGGCCAAAGTCACATGGCTGAACTCAAAGTCAAGGGGCTGGAGTATAGACATCATTTCTTTTGTGGGAGACAGTGCAAAACTCATACATCAAAGAGTGTGAGTACAGGGAAGGGTGGAAAATTGGAGACAATAATGCAATCTACTACATTTACTTCATTTCATTTTAGCAAACATTTATGAGATACATATTATGCTAGACACTGGGAACACAGAAACAAAAGAGACCTAACTTTCTGCTCTTGAAATGCCTACAGTCCAGGCAAACTTCAGGAGGAGTAAAAGGGCTTTTACTGTATTTAGGTTTATTGGGGACCTCAATCTCCTTTTAGATCTTTACTTCTAACCCCTCTGTTAAGATTTATACCTGTGTTCAACTTCAGAGTTAGCATTTGAGTCATGTCTTATTGTTTTAGTGACTTAAAATTTGGTCAAAAGCCCTTACTTGCTTGACTCATTGTGGAGGTTTTGTTTGGCTAAGTTTTTGTGTTTTAACACAAACATGAACAAATCCAAATGAAAAGAAAGAATATATATGCACCATCAATCAGGTTGCTCTCAACTTTTGCTCTACTGTTTTTCAAAGGGCTTCATGTTTTCTTCATCTCCAAGTTCTTGGGGAGCTTCATCATAGTCTTAAGGTACTGACTACATTATCCTTTAATATCTGTATTTAAATTGGGAAGCAGGAAGCTACAATGCCAGGAAGACATTTATGAGGACAAGTCACACCCTCCAATAGAGACACTGAGCACCTTCATAATATTGGTTGGTTCTGCTCATTCCTTTCTGTGGTCCTTTAGCCTCTTGTCAGATGGGCTGTGTTCCCCTCTGTAACTTTGCCCCACACTAATATGTTCCACGGTCAGAGCCAAACTTCTTGTCTTTCCTCTTCCTCATGTCTCCCATTAAGTTCCCGTTTCTTGTCCCACTTTCTTCCACTGAAGGGCCTCAGGCTGAGCTCCTCGAAGGGCCTAACTGAGTGTGTTCTGGAGCATCTCTGATCACTCTTTAATCCCCAGGCAGCACAGCACAGTGGGGAGTGCATGGGCTGACTTTGGAGTCAAATGGATTTAGGTTTTAATCCCAGCTCCACTGCTTACTAATACTGTGATCTGGGGCAGGCTACTTAACCTCTCCGTGCCTCAGTTTTATAATCCATTATGTGGGCATAGTAAATCTTACCTTGCATGGTTCATGTGTGAGGTAATTGTAATAATAATTACAAAGTGCTTAGAAAATGCCTGTCATGATCTCAGTGTTAGTTCCTTTCCCTTCCCCATCCCAATAGCTATCTCTTATCTGCCACCTCATGACTGGTTTACCAAGGGGCTATCACACCATGTTTTCAGGATCAAAAATACTTTGTGTGCCTAGAAGAATAATACAGATATGTTTTAATAAGGAATAAAAACCCTGTTTTTTCCCCATATAACCTCATTTTGTTTAAGAGAACATAAACAATGCCTTAGAGCATTAACACTCAGCGTTTTGTAAGCTCAAATTATTTTTATAGCAAAGTGGTAAGAAAATTAAAAGTTACCAATATTTCACTTTGCATACTTTGCACTTTGGATATTTGCCATATTTGAATGTTTACTGTAGACAAGATCCTTAGGGATGGGACTCGATTTATTTGTCTTTATATTGTATGACCCAGCACAGGACCTGACACTTCTTCCATGCTTAAGTAAATGTTTCTTGAACAAATGAATGTTTCATTGAATGCAATTGTATGAACTAATGAAAGTTGAATTATTTTATATCTAAACTGAATATTTTTGTTGTCTGGTTTTGGCTGGGGCTGAATTTAGCTTACTGATGCACAGTAACCTTGTATATGTGCTCAGTGTTGCAGGGATGGGGGGAGTGGGGCTGTGGAATCTGTATTTGGAGAGATGCATTATAATCATCTGCCCTTCACACTTTCCTCTTTGCTTTTGTTGTTTCTCATCTTTCCTACTAGATTGTCAACTCCCAGAGGGCAGAGGCCATGGCTTATTCTGTATTACTGTATGTTACCACATATAATTTCTCAGTGCTTGTAATACTGTCAGTACTCAGTTAATATTGGTTGAATGGATGAATATGGTAGCAAAGGCAGCTTGAAGGAAGGTTAACACTTTTGGATCTTTATAGGGTTTTGGAAATGCAACATCCTTTGTCCCTTCTCATCTGCTTTGATATTATCTGTTTCCTCCATAGCTGTTTCATTGATCCTACACTTGGATTTATTATTCTTTAATCTCACCCTTATAAATGTCACATGATTTGTGGGAAAGGGTTGAGGTTGTTTATTTTATAATTTTTTTTCCTTTTTAATTATTTATTTATTTTTTTAAACATCTTTATTGGAGTATAATTGCTTTACATTGTTGTGTTAGTTGCTGCTGTATAACAAAATGAATCAGCTATACATATACATATATCCCCATATCTCCCCCCTTCTTGCGTCTCCCTCCCACCCTCCCTCTCCCACCCATCTAGGTGGTCACAAAGCACTGAGCTGATCTCCCTGTGCTATGCAGCTGCTTTCCACTAGCTATCTATTTTATATTTGGTGGTGTATATATGTACATGCCACTCTCTCACTTCGTCCCAGCTTACCCTTCCCCCTCTCCATGTCCTCAAGTCCATTCTCTACATCTGTGTCTTTATTCCTGTCCTGCCCCTAGGTTCTTCAGAACCTTTTTTTTTTTTTTTTTTAGATTCCATATATATGTGTTAGCATACGGTATTTGTTTTTCTCTTTCTGACTTACTTCACTCTGTATGACAGACTCTACAACTCACTACAAAAAACTCAATTTCATTCCTTTTTTTGACTGAGTAATATTCCATTGTATATATGTGCCACATCTTCTTTATTCATTCATCTGTTGATGGACACTTCAGTTGCTTCCATGTCCTGGCAGTTGTAAGTAGAGCTGCAATGAACATTGTGGTACATGACTCTTTTTGAATTATGGTTTTCTCAGGGTATATGCCCAGTAGTGGGATTGCTGGGTCGTATGGTACTTCTATTTTTAGTTTTTTAAGGAACCTCCATACTGTTCTACATAGTGGCTGTATCAATTTACATTCCCACCAACAGTGCAAGAGGGTTCCCTTTTCTCCACACCCTCTCCAGCATTTGTTGTTTGTAGATTTTTTGATGATGGCCATTCTAACTGGTGTGAGGTGATACCTCATTGTAGTTTTGATCTGCATTTCTCTAATGATTAGTGATGTTGAGCATCCTTTCATGTGTTTGTTGGCAATCTGTATATCTTCTTTGGAGAAATGTCTGTTTAGGTCTTCTGCCCATTTTTGGATTGGGTTGTTTGTTGTTTTGATATTGAGCTGCATGAGCTGCTTGTAAATTTTGGAGATTAATCCTTTGTCAGTTGCTTCATTTGCAAATATTTTCTCCCATTCTGAGGGTTGTCTTTTTGTCTTGTTTATGGTTTCCTTTGCTGTGCAAAAGCTTTTAAGTTTCATTAGATCCCATTTGTTTATTTTTGTTTTTATTTCCATTTCTCTAGGAGTTGGGTCAAAAAGGATCTTGCTGTGATTTATGTCATAGAGTGTTCTGCCTATGTTTTCCTCTAAGAGTTTTATAGTGTTTGGCCTTACATTTAGGTCTTTAATCCATTTTGAGTTTATTTTAGTGTATGGTGTTAGGGAGTGTTCTAATTTCATTCTTTTACATGTAGATGTCCAGTTTTCCCAGCACCACTTATTGAAGAAGGTGTTTTTTCTCCATTGTATATTCTTGCCTCCTTTATCAAAAATAAGGTGACCATATGTGCATGGGTTTATCTCTGGGCTTTCTATCGTATTCCATTGATCTATATTTCTGTTTTTGTGCCCGTACCATACTGTCTTGATTACTGTAGCTTTGTAGTATAGTCTGAAGTCTGGGAGCCTGATTCCTCCAGCTCCGTTTTTCTTTCTCAAGATTGCTTTGGCTATTTGGGGTCTTTTGTGTTTCCATACAAATTGTGAAATTTTTTGTTCTAGTTCTGTGAAAAATGCCATTGGTAGTTTCATAGGGATTGCACTGAATCTGTGGATTGCTTTGGGTAGTAGAGTCATTTTCACAATGTTGATCCTTCCAATCCAAGAACATGGTATGTCTCTCCATCTGTTTGTATCATCTTTAATTTCTTTCAGCAGTGTCTTATAGTTTTCTGCGTACAGGTCTTTTGTCTCCTTAGGTAGGTTTATTCCTAGATATTTTATTCTTTTTGTTGCAATGGTAAACGGGAGTGTTTTCTTAATTTCACTTTCAGATTTTTCATCATTAGTGTATAGGAATGCAAGAGATTTCTGTGCATTAATTTTGTATCCTGCTAATTTACCAAATTCATTGATTAGCTCTAGTAGTTTTCAGGTAGCATCTTTAGGATTCTCTATGTATAGTATCATGTCATCTGCAAACAGTGACAGCTTTACTTCTTCTTTTCCGATTTGGATTCCTTTTATTTCTTTTTCTTCTCTGATTGCTGTGGCTAAAACTTCCAAAACTATGTTGAATAATAGTGGTGAGAGTGGGCACCCTTGTCTTGTTCCTGACCTTAGTGGAAATTGTTTCAGTTTTTCGCCATTGAGAATGATGTTGGCTGTGAGTTTGTCATATATGGCCTTTATTATGTTGAAGTAAGTTCCATCTATGCCTACATTCTGGAGAGTTTTTATCGTAAATGGGTGTTGAATTTTGTCAAAAGCTTTTTCTACATCTATTGAGATGATCATATGGTTTTTATCCTTCAGTTTGTTAATATGGTGTATCACATTGATTGATTTGCCTATACTGAAGAATCCTTTCGTTCCTGGGGTAAACCCCACTTGATCATGGTGTATGATCCTTCTCATGTGCTGCTGGATTCTGTTTTCTGGTATGTTGGTGAGGATTTTTGAATCTATGTTCAGCCATGATATTGGCCTGTAGTCTTCTTTTTTTGTGACATCTTTCTCTGGTTTTGGTATCAGGGTGATGGTGGCCTCATAGAATGAGTTTGGGAGTGTTCCACCCTCTGCTATATTTTGGAAGAGTTTAAGAAGGATAGGTGTTAGCTCTTGTCTAAATGTTTGATAGAATTCACCTGTGAAGCCATGTGGTCCTGGGCTTTTGTTTGTTGGAAGATTTGTAATCACAGTTGAAATTTTAGTGCTTGTGATTAGTCTGTTTATATTTTCTATTTCTTCCTGGTTCAGTCTCGGAAGGTTGTGTTTTTTAACAATTTGTCCGTTTCTTCCAGGTTGTCCATTTTATTGGCATAGAGTTGCTTGTAGTAATCTCTCATGATCCTTTGTATTTCTGCAGTGTCAGTTGTTACTTCTCCTTTTTCATTTCTAATCCTGTTGATTTGAGTCTTCTCCCTTTTTTTCTTAATGAGTCTGGCTAATGGTTTATCAATTTTGTTTATCTTCTCAAAGAACCAGCTTTTAGTTTTATTGATCTTGGCTATCGTTTCCTTCATTTCTTTTTCATTTATTTCTGATCTGATCTTTATGATTTCTTTCCTTCTGCTAACTTTGGGGTTTTTTTGTTCTTCCTTCTCTAATTGTTAGGTGTAAGGTTAGGTTGTTTATTTGAGATGTTTCTTGTTTCTTGAGGTAGGATTGTATTGCTGTAAACTTCCCTCTTAGAACTGCTTTTGCTGCATCCCATAGGTTTTGGGTCGTTTTGTTTTCACTGTCATTTGTTTCTAGGTATTTTTTGATTTCCTCTTTGATTTCTTCAGTGATCTCTTGGTTTTTTAGTAGTGTGTTTTTTAGCCTCCATGTGTTTGTATTTTTTACAGTTTTTTTCCTGTAATTGATAACTAGTCTCATAGTGTTGTGGTCAGAAAAGATACTTGATATGATTTCAATTTTCTTAAATTTACCAGGGCTTGATTTGTGACCCAAGATATGGTCTATCCTGGAGAATGTTCCATGAGCACTTGAGAAGAAAGTGTATTCTGTTGTTTTTGGATGGAATGTCTTATAAATATCAATTAAGTCCATTTTGTTTAATGTATCATTTAAAGCTTGTGCTTCCTTATTTATTTGCATTTTGGTTTATCTGTACATTGGTGAAAGTAGGGGTTCAAGTCCCTTACTATTATTGTGTTACTGTCGATTTCCCCTTTTATGGCTGTTAACATTTGCCTTATGTATTGAGGTGCTCCTATGTTGGGTGCGTAAATATTTACAATTGTTATATCTTCTTGGATTGATCCCTTGATCATTGTGTAGTGCCCTTCTTTGTCTCTTGTAATAGTCTTTATTTTAAAGTCTATTTTGTCTGATATGAGTATTGCTACTCCAGCTTTCTTTTGATTTCCATTTTCATGGAATATCTTTTTCCATCCCCTCACTTTCAGTCTGTATGTGTATGAAGTGGGTCTGAAGTGGGTCTCTTGTAGACACCATTTATATGGGTGTTGTTTTTGTATCCATTCAGCCAGTCTCTGTTTTTTGGTCGGAGCATTTAATCCATTTACATTTAAGGTAATTATCGATATGTATGTTCCTATTACCATTTTCTTAATTTTTTTGTGTTTGTTATTGTAGGTCTTTTCCTTCTCTTGTGTTTCCTGCCTACAGAAGTTCCTTTAGCATTTGTTGTAAAGCTGGTTTCGTGGTGATGAATTTTCTTAACTTTTGCTTGTTTGTAAAGGTTTTAATTTCTCTGTCGAATCGGAATGAGATCCTTGTTGTGTAGAGTAATCTTGTTTGTAGGTTTTTCCCTTTCATCACTTTAAATATGTCCTGCCACTCACTTCTGGCTTGCAGAGTTTCTGCTGAAAGATCAGCTGTTAACTTTATGGGGATTCCTTTGTATGTTATTTGTTGCTTTTCCCTTGCTGCTTTTAATATTTTTTCTTTGTATTTAATTTTTGATAGTTTGATTAATATGTGCCTTGGTGTGTTTCTCCTTGGATTTATCCTGTATGGGACTCTCTGCACTTCCTGGAGTTGATTGACTATTTCCTTTCCCATATTAGGGAAGTTTTCAACTATAATTTCTTCAAATATTTTCTCAGTCCCTTTCTTTTTCTTTTCTTTTTTGGGACCCCTATAATTCGAATGTTGGTGAGTTTAATATTGCCCAAGAGGTCTCTGAGACTGTCCTCAATTCTTTTCATTCTTTTTTCTGCTCTGTGGTAGTTATTTCCACTATGTTATCTTCCAGGTTCACTTATCTGTTCTTCTGCCTCAGTTATTCTGCTATTGAGTTCTTCTGGAGAAGTTTTAATTTCATTTATTTTGTTGCTTATCATTGTTTGTTTGCTCTTTAGTTCTTCTAAGTCCTTGTTAAACGTTTCCTGTATTTTCTCCATTCTATTTCTAAGATTTTGGATCATCTTTACTATCATTACTCTGAATTCTTTTTCAGGTAGACTGCCTATTTCCTCTTCATTTTTTTTGGTCTAGTGGGTTTTTCCCTTGCTCCTTTATCTTCTGCATATTTCTCTGTCTTCTCATTTTGCTTAACTTACTGCATTTGGGGCCTCCTTTTCACAGGCTGCAGGTTCATAGTTCCCATTGTTTTTGGTGTCTGCCCCAGTGGGTAAGGTTGGTTCAGTGGTTTGTGTAGGCTTCCTGGTGGAGGGGACTAATGCCTGTGTTCTTGTGGATGAGGCTGGAATTTTCTGGTGGGCAGGACTGCATCCAGTTGTGTGTTTTGGGGTGTCTGTGAACTTAGTATGATTTTAGGCAGCCTCTGTGCTAATGGGTGGGGTTGTGTTCCTGTGTTGCTAGTTGTTTGGCGTGGGGTTTCCAGCACTGGAGCTTGCTGATCGTTGAGTGGAGCTGGGTGTTAGTGTTGAGATGGAGATCTCTGGGATAGCTCTTACCAATTGATATTATGTGGGACCAGGAGGTCTCTGGTGGACCAGTGTCCTGAACTCGGCTCTCCCACCTCAGAGACACAGGCCTGGCACCCGGCCAATGCACCAAGACCCTGTCAGCCACACGGCCAGATACGTGGGGAGTTTCTTGCCTTTTGGGAAGTCTGAGGGCTTCTGCCAGCATTCAGTAGGTGTTCTGTAGGAGTTGTTCCACATGTAGATGTATTTTTGATGTATTTGTGGGGAGGAAGTTGATCTCCACATCTTACTTCTCTGCTCTCTTGAAGGTCCTAAGGTTGAGGCTTTGATATTAAACAGATGTGGATTTAAGTTTTGAATTAATAACTTGTGGGTTGTGTGATCTTGAACAAGGTATGTAACCACCTGATGCCTGTTTCCTCATCTGTGAAGGTGAGTGAGAGTGTTGTCTACCTGGCAGAGCTGTTTTGAGAACAGATTGGATTGATGAATATAAGGCACCTACTCTTTGTAGGGATTCTATAAATAGTAGGTGTTGTTACTATCCTTATTTCCATTCTCTTTTCTCTCTTACTATTTATCTTAAACACTCCTTCCTCTTCCAATCAGAAATCATGCATTTCTAACCCTGGCTATCTGTTAGCAGCCACTGGACTGCTGGGAGTTTCTGGGGAATGGAATATTATGAACTCTCAAAATTTCATTTCATCAGGAACCTTATATCCCTTTGAACAGTGATAAAAGCCTTAATAAGAATAACCACTACCTGGCCCATTAAAATAATACAAAGATAAATGTGAGTTTGCAGAAAAAATCCTTAAATTATAAAGCAAAGAATTGGAGAGTTAAATGACATGTGAAGAATCTGAAGACATAACACATATTTAAATTTATGATTTTTTATTCTTTCTCTCTCTCTCTCTCCATTTATTACAACAGATTCTAAAAGATTGTTCTCATAACAAGACCATTATCCTGAATAGATTTAAGGACTTTTTACTAGTATTTTTTCTTGAAATAATTGAGTTTGCTGAAATAAACAATTCAGCTCAATATTTTTCATCTCCCTCTAATACAGATGTATTTGATTCCTATAAATCTGGGTGAAGTCAGTCATGATTTTATTCATATTTGTTTTCCACAGGGTGTATGAGCTATTAAGTCATGTTGCATTTATTATAGATCATGTTTGCTTTTTGGCAAGATAATTTTAATGATTGAGAACAATATTTTTGTACATGTAACACTGGGAAAACAACCAGAAAGGAGAATTGAAGCAAAATGTTCCTTACAATAAATACTTTAAGTAAATAAAATATTCTGTTGTGAATCAAGCATACATTTACATATGAAATATATAAAAATCATTTAGTATTATGCATACTGTTCATTCTTATGGTTCATATATGTATATATATTCCTCTCATATAAGAATATATCTTTATCACTTTGTCTTTTTGTTTGTAATATATGTATGTATTCCCATTATATCTTTCTTCCAGCCTCAAATATGTGGGTATTCTCTTGGTTTTGTGCCATTTTAATTATTTTGGCTATTGCTGGTGTGGACACAATAGTAAAGACCACACCATATACCAAATTTACGAAGAAGTTGGAGGGAAAAGAGATGCCAAAGGGTCCAAAGCCATCCAGTGGCCAACCTCCAGAAGAAGAAGAAACTCCCTTCACAGAAGCGGCTGAAATGGCAGAACCAACCCCTGACCCCTCAGCTTTCAATTCTGTCTTTGGTGCTGCCACCCTCTTCCCCTCTGAAAACCTCACTCTTGACACAGCTGATTTCTTCTTGAATTGCTGTGATTGTTGTTCATCTGGACCAGGGCAAAAAGGAGAACCTGGAGAGACTGGAAAACCAGGTATTTGAAAATATACGAGGCCCTATATTTCTCACTTGTACATCCTTAGAGTTGAGAGGTGGTGGATTGGTGGTGGAATTGCCCCAAGGGTGTCTACATTGTCATGCGCATGGAACAAGCCTAGGTGTAACATTGTGACAAATGCAATGGGTTCTGTTGCCCAGTGGGGTAGCCAGAGCCCCATGTATGGCTATTAATAATTAAAGTTAAATGAGATTAAAAATTCAATTCCTCAGTCACATGGGTCCCATTCTAAGTGCTCAGTAGCCACATGTGGCCAATGGGCAGCACAGATACAGAGCATTTCCATAATTGCAGAAAGTTCTACTGGATGGTGCTATTTAGAGCAGAGACTGGCCTACCAACCGTAGCACTGGTGTGTAGTTCTTCCAGTTACACAATCTTTTCATTAATGGCTGATGTAAATAGGGTAAGTGAAAATTCTGCGGTCTGGTAAGAATGTGTACTGACTGATGGGTTTTTGGAGTGCTACTTGTAGTTAGGATTAGAAATGGAATGCCTGTGAGGTGGAGAATAAAGGCAGGATTCAGTTCGCTTCTCATTGAAATTCTGAGGCAACACAGTCTCCTTGCCCAGCAATTTTCTCCATTGAACGTCATGGTTAAATATTTCAAAATTTTAGATGTCTTTCATGTATACAGTATGAATGTACTCTCACTTTTATGGTAATACAGTTCAGCTTTCACATGTCCTACAGCAGAGAATTCAAGGAAAAAGTGAGATCAGAATGTCAATTTCAAATTCACTATTCCCTGAAAGAATTACATATAAATATTTGTTGTGTCTTGCCTGAAGAATTTAAAGTTATAAAATCAGGAATTCTGCATCCTCATTAAGCTTTTCATTCATTTCATCCCATTGCAGGAAGCTTTTGGGAAATGTGATCAGTGTTTATGTGGAGGTGGTATTGAATGGGAAAGAAGCTGGGCAGGGGTCTGGGGAACCAAGATTTCAGGGTTGCCAGAACATTACTGGAGATCTAATTAGACTGAGAAAATTATATTTACCAGGATTTCTCTTAGTATCATGTCTGGCAAGCTGCTAGAGGGGAGCGGGAGGGGGTCATGTAAACACAGCTGGTTGCTAAACTGTCTTATAAGTCGTAGCATCAGGGCTTTTGTCTTACCCAGTGGTGGATTTAGCTGCGCTGTTCTTAGAGCTCAGCTTATTACATACATTAATTAACACACATATTACATACATCACATTTGTATTATCTACTGTAATGTGAATAATAAATGTAGACTTTAAAAGTTATGAGCCTAATTTTACAGAGTTTCTGAATGAAAGTGTTTTGAAGTATACAGCTCAGCTATATCTAATAGCTCGTAAAGGTAAAATTCCATTTGAAATTTTATCTCCAGCTTCTCTCATTAATTCAGTTATATAATAGCTACCTACTATGTGCCAAGAACTGTTAAGCACTTTATGTTGTTTCTCATCTTTGTAGAAAATGTTTAAAATATTATTACATTTCAGTGGATAATTTAATTGTGCTTCAGAGAGTTTCAGGTAAGTCTAGAGGTTATAGCACCTGAGAATATAGAACCTGATGTCAAACTCCGTTTGTGCACCCTCCAGCTCCAGCTCTTCCATGAGGTCCAGCCTTCCGATATTTACACTAAACTAACCAAGATGTACACCTTGCCTAGATGGAAGGGGCAGCCTGCCTGCCAGCTTGTGCCCTTGCAGGCAGTTGCTGTGTGCTCCCTGTGCGTTTCCCTCATAACCACATTGGGCATTTGGGGGTCGTGAGGGAGGGGGGTCACTGCACAGTGAATTGTAATTGCCCATTTTGCTTGCTTCTGCCTCCCCTTCTCTTTGTTCTCCATTCCTTTCCTCTCTGTTCTTCCTTCTGTTTTAGACAGAAGAGCTTAACCACCACTTTGGCTTCTTAAGCTTGCCTTCAGCCTTAACCTCCATGGCATGCAATTTATTAAAACTTTTCATCTAAACAAGTACAGTGTTCTTTCAAAGAGGAAATTCAACAGATTGAAAATAATTTTCTCCGTCCCATCAACTTAATTATAATAATTAAGATGAAAGATTACAATTTAATTGAGTGTACTTATTTATGTGGTTAACTTTCAAAGAACCTGGCCATAAATTATTCCAATCAGGGATTACGAAACAATCCCTAAGCTTGAGCAGGGCTGGGGTTGCAGGAACGATAACTGTCCTAGGCTTGGGTGTCTGTGTGGCCCAGGTAAGTGGAAGGGACCTGGACTGCTGGGATGAGTGAGGACACCAGGGAGTTCTGAGTCCTGCACCATCTGCCCCTCGCCTGCCCCTCAGCCTCTTTTACCCTGATCGCTAGCTCCACCCATGGTGCTCTTCTTTCAGTTTGTTAAAAACACCATGGTCTTTTCTACTCTTGTTTTTCCTGAAATACTCATCTGTGGTTTTTTTTTTTTTTTTCTTTGTCTCAGAAATTTCTAATTGTTCATTGGGTCTTAGCTTAATGACATTTTTTTCCAGGAGGTATCCTCTGATCCCATAAATCAGTTTTTTTTTTTTTTTAAACCACCGTCTACAATAGGAACTTTCTATTTTCTTTACATAACTAACAACAGTGTGGCCATTTCTATTTATTTGTGTGGTTATTTGTTCATGTTTATCTTTCATGGACTCTCAGCTCCATGAGGGAAGGGACTGCTGGAATGTTGACGGCTGATTCCTGACACCTAGCAGGATGCTTGGTGTGTAGGAGGGCTCAGCAATGGTTCCTGAATGAGTACATAAGTGAAGGAGTGGGAAAACCAAAAGTGCTAGGTATTGTGGTTTTACTTCCAATTTGAAAGTGTGGTCCACATGAGGTTAAGAGATAATCATCTTTTCTTGTTGTTTGATATAGTACTGCTTCTCTGAATCATTTGATCACTGCTATGAATTCAGTGACAAGTACTAATGGGCTCAATTTATCTATTCAAGTAGTGCAAAATTGCAAATCAGACAAAAATATTGTCCTTAGAACTCTGTGATAGTTTATTCTCACCCAGATTTTATCATTAGGACACTGACAGTCATTGGCCTCAATAAAATGACTGATTTTTTTTGAAGTAATGAATTTCAAAAGAGAATTTTTCTACCCTGATGGTTTTTAAATCTCATTTCCAGGTTTTAAGGGAGAAGCTGGTGATATGGGGATCCTAGGGCCACCAGGAGTCACTGGACCCCAAGGTCCAAAAGGCCAGAAAGGAGAGAAGGGTAGGTAATTATATCCATTTCATGTCAAAACCCAAGAGATGTTCTGCATCATTTTTAAGAAGAGCAGCTTGCTAAGTAAATACTAGATTCTTGCAGGTGGATCTATTTTTTAAAATGTAAAAACTTGGTAAAGCATATTGTGAGTTATATTTGATATAAAAATGTTAACTTTATAAATAGCCAATTGAGAAATTTTAAACTTCCCTGGCAATATACTCCCCCCTCCCCCTCCACACATACATTTTCTGTTTCTTGGAGTCCACCTGGCTGACTCAGTGACTGGGAGCCACAGGGCGTAGGCTCTGGGGAAGGGTCCTTTCCTATATACTCCTGTTTGAGTTCTTCTTTATGATGCAAATTAATTTCATACTACATAAAACTAATCAGAGCAGGCAATCCTCTAGAATATTCCATATAGATGGATAGCCTACCTACTAAGGAGAGTATGACATATCCTTTGGCTTACTCTCAAATCAGGGGCAGTGTCAACGGTGGGAAGAGAACTGAATTAAAATGGAAGAAGTCAAGCTATTTGCAGTGACCTTGGACCCGTCACTTTACCTCATCTGGAAATTGAGAGGACTAGACTAGATATTTATTTATACTCTGTTTAAAGAAGATTTGTCATTATGTGGGCTTTCCTAGATCTTTTCCAGCTCAGAAATTCTGTAATTCCATAGATGTATCAGCAAAGAGGGTGCTCTGCTCTGGGAAATCCCTGGTTCTATAAGTGCTTCAAGCTATTGAGGGAAGGTTATAGATTCACTGGGACATTTAGAAATTCCTCAGGGAATACTACCAGCCTGTAGAAATACTATATATCCATCAAGTTAAATGTTTTAGCCTTAGTGTCACATGTCAAAAGACATAATATCATCTATACATCACCCTCTGCATGGCTCAGGAGCTGCCTAACTCATTTCTGGTAGAACATTCAGTGAAGTAATTACTCAAAAAAGATGCTAAGGTAAGAGAGAGTCACTTCACACTTGTCAGTTATGTGATTTTCATTCTTGGAAGCATTTAATCCTTTTGTGGATGAATTATGTTAGCAGAAAGCCCTGTGAAATAAAGATGAGTGATGAACCTCCCCAGTGATTCATACATTTTGGAAGTTAGACTTCTGGAAGTAGAAGAAAAAAACAGGGAAGTATTATAAAATGAGGTTCTTAAGAATATGCTTTGATGAAGGATCAAAAGTAGAAATTCATTTAGCCAGTCTCTATAAAGTGACAACTGTATTTTCCTTTTACTTCCACTTCACTTGGACTCTTGGTTAAGACTTAAAGTTAAAAAAATAAATGAGTAGAATGACTGTATTTTTTACTCAATCATTATCTGATTGAGTAAATTCATTATAAGCAGTTAAACTCTTTAAATGAACTCGAGAACCAGAATAACTGTGCAGTGAAGGTCAGGATATGAATATTGACAAGGACTGGGAATAGAATTATTCCTTCACTTCCATTCATAGTTATGTTCTCTTCAAAGGTATACAGATGTTTTCCTGATGGCCTATGGGTTAATTTCCAAATTTTAAATTTTAAATGGAATGATAAAGAGGAGCAAGCTACTTAGAAAACTCTGTTGAGCAGCTTATGGTGGGATTTCTCTAGCTAGTCTTATGAAATTTGGCTGAATCTCTTTTCATGACTTTTATGTATTTATTTATTTATTTACAGCCATTGTGCTTTTATTGTAAAATTAATAAATTCTTTATAGTAGATTATTAAATATTGGCATATTTATACAATGGTAATGAGAACCAACAAACAACTATATGCAACAGTATAAATCAATTTTACAAATATAATGTTGAGCAAAAGAATTCAGACACAAAAGATTACATACTATACAATTTCAATTATATAATTGTGAGTACAAACCCCCAAAAGTCTATGATGTTAAAAGTTAACTGTAGTTAATCTCAAAGGTTAGGCTGTGACAAAAAGGGGGCACAATAGAGTCTTCTTGGACACTGATAATATTCTGGTTTCTTACACAACATTGTAAGTCAACTATACTTCAATTAAAAAATAAAATAAAAGAGATTAAGAAACTAAAAAAAATTATTTTGGTTTCTTCTTTGAAAAATTTTTATTGGGGTATAGTTGCCGTAAAGTGAATCAGCTATGCATATACATATATGCCCTCATTTTTGGATTTCCTTCCCATTTAGGTCACCGCAGAGCATTGAGTAGAGTTCCCTGTGCTTTACAGTAGGTTCTCATTAGTTATCTATTTTATATATAGTATCAATAGTGTATATATGTCAATCCCTATCTCACAATTCATCCCACCCACACCCTTTTCCCCTTTGGTATCCATATGTTTGTTCTCTACGTCTGTGTCTCTATTTCTGCTTTGCAAATAAGATAATCTATACCACTTTTTAAGAATCCATATATATGGGATAATATACGATATTTGTTTTTCTCTTTCTGCCTTACTTCACTCTGTACGACAGTCTCTAGGTCCATCCACGTCTCTACAAATGACCCAGTTTCATTCTTTTTTATGGCTGAGTAATATTCCATTATATATATGTACCACATCTTCTTTATCCATTCCTCTGTTGATGGACATTTAGGTTGCTTCCATGTCCAGCCTATTGTAAATAGTGCTGCAATGAACATTGGGGGTGCATGTGTCTTTTTGCATTATGGTTTTTCTGGGTATATACCAAGTAGTGGGATTGCTGGGTCATATGGCAGTTCTATTTTTAGTTTTTTAAGGAACCTCCATACTGTTCTACATAGTGGTTTTATCAATTTACATTCCCACCAACAGTGCAAGAGGGTTCCCTTTTCTCCACACCCTCTCCAGCATTTATTGTTTCTAGATTTTTTGATGATGGCCATTCTGACTGGTGTGAGGTGATACCTCATTGTAGTTTTGATTTGCATTTCTCTAATAATTAGTGGTGTTGAGCATCCTTTCATGTGTTTGTTGGCAATCTGTATGTCTTCTTTGGAGAAATGTCTATTTAGGTCTTCTGCCCATTTTTGGATTGGGTTGTTTGTTTTTTTGATATTGAGCTGCATGAGCTGCTTGTATATTTTGGAGGTTAATCCTTTGTCAGTTGCTTCATTTGCAAATATTTTCTCCCATTCTGAGGGTTGTCTTTTGGTCTTGTTTATGGTTTCCTTTGCTGTGCAAAAGCTTTTACGTTTCATTAGGTCCCTCCCATTTGTTTATTTTTGTTTTTACCTCCATTTCTCTAAGAGGTGGGTCAAAAAGGATCTTGCTGTGATTTATGTCATAGAGTGTTATGCCTATGTTTTCATCTAAGAGTTTTATAATGTCTGGCCTTACATTTAGATCCTTGATCCATTTTGAGTTTATTTTTGTGTATGGTGTTAGGGAGTGTTCTAATTTCATTCTTTTACATGTAGCTGTCCAGTTTTCCCAGCACCACTTATTGAAGAGACTGTCTTTTCTCCACTGTATATGCTAGCCTCCTTTATCAAAAATAAGGTGACCATAGGTACGTGGGTTTATCTCTGAGCTTTCTATCCTGTTCCATTGATCTATATTTCTGTTTTTGTGCCAGTACCAAACTGTCTTGATTACTGTAGCTTTGTAGTATAGTCTGAAGTCAGGAGCCTGATTCCTCCAACTCCTTTTTTTTCTGAAGATTGCTTTGGCTATTTGGGGTCTTTTGTGTTTCCATACAGATTCTAAAAATTTTTTGCTGTAGTTCTGTGAAAAATGCCATTGGTAATTTGATAAGGATTGCACTGAATCTGTAGATTGCTTTGGGTATTTTAGTCATTTTCACAATATTGATTCTTCCAATTCAAGAACATGGTATATCTCTCCATCTGTTTGTGTCTTTTTTGATTTCTTTCATCAGTATCTTATAGTTTTCTGAGTACAGGTCTTTTGCCTCTTTAGGTAGGTTTATTCCTAGATATTTTATTCTGTTTTTTGCAATGGTGAATGAAATTGTTTCCTTAATTTCTCTTTCTGATCTTTCATTGTTAGTGTCTAGGAATGCAAGAGATTTCTGTGTATTAATTTTGTATCATGCAACTTTACTAAATTCATTGATTAGCTCTAGTAGTTTTCTAGTGGCATCTTTAGGATTCTCTATGTATATTATCAGGTAATCTGCAAACAGTTACAGTTTTACTTATTCTTTTCCAGTTTGTATTCCTTTTATTTCTTTTTCTTCTCTGATTGCTGTGGCTAGGACTTCCAAAACTATGTTGTATAATAGTGGTGAGAGTGGGCACCCTTGTCTTGTTCCTGATCTTAGAGGAAATGCTTTCAGTTTTTCACCATTGAGAATAACGCTTGATTTGGGTTTTTCATATATGGCTTTATTGTGTTGAGGTAAGTTCCCTCTATGCCCACTTTCTGGAGAGTTTTTTTTATCTTAAATCGGTGTTGAATTTTGTCAAAAGCTTTTTCTGCATCTCTTGAGATGATCATATGGTTTTTATCCTTCAATTTGTTAATATGGTGTATCACATTGATTGATTTGCATGTATTTAAGAGTCCTTGCATCCCTGGGATATACCCCACTTGATCATGGCGTGTGGTCCTTTTAATGTGTTGTTGGATTTGGTTTGCTAGTATTTTGTTGAGGATTTTTGCGTTTATGTTCATCAGTGATATTGGCCTGTAATTTTCTTTTTTTGTGTGATATCTTTGTCTGGTTTTGATATCATGGTGATGGTGGCCTCATAGAATGAGTTTGGGAGTGTTCCTCCCTCTGCAATTTTTGGGAAGAGTTTGAGAAGGATAGGTGTTAGCTCTTCTCTAAAATTTGGTAGTATTCGCCTATGAAGTCATCTGGTCTTGGACTTTTGTTTGTTGGAAGATTTTTAATCACAGTGTCAATTTCATTACTTGTGATTGGTCTGTTTATATTTTCTATTTCTTCCTGGTTCAGTCTTGGAAGGTTATACTTTTCTAAGAATTTGTCCATTTCTTCCAGGTTGTCCATTTTATTGGCATAGAGTTGCTTATAGTAGTCTCTTATGATCCTTTGTATTTCTGCAATGTCAGTTGTAACTTGTCCTTTTCAATTTCTAATTTTATTGATTTGAGTCCTCTCCCTTTTTTTCTTGATGAGTCTGCCTAAAGGTTTATCAATTTAGTTTATCTTCTCAAAGAACCATCTTTTAATTTTATTGATCTTTGCTGTTGTTTCCTTTGTTTTTATTTCATTTATTTCTGTTTTGATCTTTATGATTTCTTTCCTTCTATTAACTTTTTTTTTTCCTTCTTTCTCTAGTTGCTTTAAGTGTAAGGTTAGGTTGTTTATGTGAGATTTTTCTTGTTTCTTGAGGTAGGATTGTATTACTTTAAACTTCCCTCTTAGAACTGCTTTTGCTGCCTCCCATAGGTTTTGGTTCATCGTGTTTTTATTGTCATTTGTTTCTAGGTATTTTAAAACTTTAGTTATTTATTTTTGTCTGTGTTGAGTCTTCGTTGCTGCATGCAGGGTTTCTCTAGTTGTGGCGAGCAGGGGCTACTCTTAATTGCAGTGCGCGGGCTTCTCATTGTGATGGCTTCTCTTGTTGTGGCTCTAGGCCCATGGGCTTCAGTAGTTGTGGCACACAGGCTCAGTAGTTGTGGCTCGTGGGCTGTAGAGTGCAGGCTCAGTAGTTGTGGTTTACAGGCTTAGTGGCTCTGTGGCATGTGAGATCTTCCCAGACCAGGGCTTGAACCCGTGTCCCCTGCATTGGCAGGTGGATTCTTAACCACTGTGCCACCAGGAGCCCCCTCTCGGTGTTTTTTGATTTCCTCTTTGATTTCTTCAGTGATCTCTTGGTTGTTTAGTAGCATATTGTTTACCCTCCAAGTGTTTGTGTTTTTTACTGGTTTTTTCCCTGTAATTGATTTCTAATCTCATAGCCTTGTGGTCGGAAAAGATGCTTGATATGATTTCAATTTTCTTAAATTCACTGAGGCTTGATTTCTGACCCAAGATGTAATCTATCCTGCAGAATGTTCCACGTACACTTGAGAATAAAGTGTATTCTGCTGCTTTTGGATGGAATATCCTATAAATATCAACTAAGTCTACCTGGTCTAATGTGTCATTTAAAGCTTGTGTTTCCTTATTAATTTTCTGTCTGGATATCTATCCATTGATATAAATGGAGTGTTAAAGTCCCCACTATTATTGTGTTACTGTCAATTTCCTCTTTTATGGCTGTTAGCATTTGTCTTATGTATAGAGGTGCTCCTATGTTGGGTGCATAAATATTTACTCTTGTTATATCTTCTTCTTGGATTGATCCCTTGATCATTGTGTAGTGTCCTTCTTTGTCTCTTGTAATAGTCTTTGTTTTAAAGTCTATTTTGTCTTTGATAATTGTCTTTGATAAAGTCTATTTTGTGTTTGATACGAGAATTGCTACTCCAGCTTTCTTTTGATTTCCATTTGCATGGAATATCTTTTTCCATCCCCTCACTTTCAGTCTGTATGTGTCCCTAGGTCTGAAGTGGGTCTCTTGTAGACAGCATATAAATGGGTCTTATTTTTGTATGCATTCAGCCAATCTGTGTCTTTTGGTTGGAGCATTTAATCCATTTACATTTAAGGTAATTATCAACATGTATGTTCCTATTACCATTTTCTTAATTTTGGGGGGTTTGTTTTTGTAGGTCTTTTTCTTCTCTTGTGTTTCCTGCCTATAGAAGCTCCTTTAGCATTTGTTGTAAAGCTGGTTTCGTGGTGATGAATTCTCTTAGCTTTGCTTTTCTGTAAAGCTTTTGATTTCTCCATCAAATCTGAATGAGATCCTTCAGGTAGAATAATCTTGGTTGTAGACTTTTCCCTTTCATCACTTTAAATATATCCTGCCACTCCCTTCTGGCAGGCAGAGTTTCTGCTGAAAAATCAGCTGATAACCTTATGGGAATTCCCTTGTTTGTTATTTGTTGCTTTTCCCTTGCTGCTTTTAGTAATTTTTCTTTGTGTTTAATTTTTGTTAGTTTGATTAATATGTGTCTCAGCCTGTTTCTCCTTGGGTTTATCCTGTATGGGACTGTCTGCGCTTCCTGGACTTGACTGACTATTTCCTTTCCCATGTTAGAGAAGTTTTTGACTATAATCTCTTCAAATATTTTCTCAGACGCTTTCTCTTTCTCTACTTCTTCTGGGATCCCTACAATTTGAACGTTGGTGCATTTAATGTTGTCCCAGAGGTCTCTGAGACTGTCCTCATTTCTTTTCATTCTTTTTTCTTTATTTTGCTTCATGGCAGTTATTTCCACCATCCTATCTTCCAGGTCACTTATCTGTTCTTCTTCCTCAGTAATTCTGCTACTGATTCCTTCGAGTTTATTTTTAATTTCAGTTATTGAGTTGTTCATCACTGTTTGTTTGTTCTTTAGTTCTTCTAGGTCCTTGTTAAACATTTCTGTTTAACAGAATTGGATCATCTTTACTATTATTACTCTGAATTCTTTTTCAGGTAGATTGCCTATTTCCTCTTCATTTATTTGGTCTTGTGGGTTTTTACCTTGCTCCTTCTTCTGCAACATATTTCTCAGTCTTCTCATTTTGTCTAACTTACTGTGTTTGAGGTCTTCTTTCCACAGGCTGCAGTGTCATAGTTCCTCTTGCTTCTGGTGTCTGCCCTTGGTGGGTGAGGTTGGTCCAGTGGCTTGTGTAGGCTTCCTGGTGGGAGGGACTGGTGCCTGTGTTCTGGTGGGTGGAGCTGGACCTTGTCCCTCTGATGAGCAGGGCCATGTCAGGTGGTGTGTTTTGGGGTGTCTGTGAGGTTAGCACAACTTTAGGCAGCCTGTCTGCTGATAGGTGGGTTTGTGTTCCTGTCTTGCTTGTTGTTTGCTGTGAGGCATCCAGCACTAGAGCCTGCAGGCCGTGGGGTGGAGCCATGTCTTGTATTCAAGATGGAGACCTCTGGGAGAGGTCTCATCAATTAACATTCCTTGGGGTCAGGAAGTCTCTGGCAGTCTAGCATCCTGGACTCAGTGCTCCCTTCCCTGAGGCTCAGGCCTGACCCCCGGCTGGGGAACCAAGACCCCACAAGCCACACATCACGGCAATAAAGGGAAAAAAAGGTGGGGGGGAGAAAACAAAGGAAAACAAAAAGAGAAACAAAACCCAAGAGAAATAGCAAATACAGAAACAAATAACAACAACAGCAATAAAACCAAAAAGCAAACAAAACTCCAGACAAGTGGTAAAAGCAAAACAAACCAAACAAAAATGAAAACAAACTCATGCACACACAAAAAGAAGCAAAAACAAAACCAAAGAAAACAAAAACCAAGAGAACAACCAGACAAACAAAAGAACCCCAAAATGAATTCAAACAATTAAAAACTAACAAAAACAGAAAACAAAAAACAAAACTAAAACCGAATGCAAACTGAATAAAGCAAACAAAACAGACACACAAAAACCATTAAAAAAAAGAATAAAAGCAAAAAACAGAAAAAAGAGGAAAAAAGATAAAAACAAAATAGAACAAAGAAAAGGAAAAAAACAGAACAATGAAAAAGCAAAGTAAAAATAAAAAATATATTAACAAAATTTAAAAAAGAAAGAAAAAAAAACAGAGAAATACCAAACAAACCTAAAAACCCCAGAAATACTAAATAAAAATAAAAATAAAGAATAATAATTACAAAAAACAAAGCCAGCAACAGAACAAATCAAAACATAATAATAATAATAGTAATAATACTATTTTCCTGGGGTCTCAGCTGTCATTGTCCTAGCCCCTGCTGTGAGCCACAGCCCACCTCCACCTCCCCAGTAGGCCCTCCAGTACCTCTAGGTTGGTCTCTCGACCGGCTGTGGGCACTCTGAGGACAGGTCAGACTCTGATCTGGCCCAACTCATGCGTGTGCTTGCCCCCAAAGTCCACAGCTGCCAGAGCTAGACCAGTTTCATTTGTGGGAACACTCATTGTCCATTCAGATCCATAGATGCAGGGTCTACGAAGCTGATCACAGAGCCTTAATATGTAGCTTGTGCAACTGATGGAAAGATTTTTGTTCCTTTTCCTTAGTCGCCCTGCCCCTGGGGCTCAGCTGTGATTTTAGCCCCACTTCTGCATGTGGGCCACCCACAGGAGTCTGCTCCCGAGGCTGCCCTGGAGCACTTGGGCCTGCCCCAGTGAGGACAGGGCGTAGAGGTGGCATGGCTACCTGGGTCGCAGGAGCCCCAGTGGCGACAGGTGCGCAGGGAAGCGGCAGCCACAGGCACAAGAGATCTGACCCTAGTGGGAGCATTTTCTAGTGCCCAGTGGTAGGTGCGTGAGGGCCAGCCCTGGCAGGGCCCTTTCCTAGCACCTGGGGGGGTGGGCAGCGGCTGGTGCATGGGGAGAGAAGCTGCAGTGGTCGCTCCATCCCCTGCATGTCACTCAACAGTGGTGCCTTGCTTCCATGGCAGTCCAGGTTTCCTCTACAGGCATTCCCAGTTGCAGATTTCCTCCCTCCCATCCCCATAGGCTGTCTCCTTGCAGCCAACAATAGTACTCCTCCTGGGTTTGTACTCCAACCCCCACGCTCCAGCTCCCAGCCCCCGTACGCACCAGTGGACACACGTCCCAGTGTGGGGCATGCAGTGCTGTTGCATGGACTGTCTGTGTAGGTCTCACTCAGTGCTCTCTGCCACAGACTGGCCGTTTCACCCTCCTCTGACAGCCTCAGATGCTTCCCTTCTGTCCCAACTGATTTCCCCGTCAGTGAGGGGGCTTCCCCAGATGTGGGAACCTCTCTGCTGCTTCAGCTCCCCAACTGGGGAGCAGGTTCCATCCCATTTCCTCTCCTCTTCTTTCTCCCTTTCTTTCATCCTACCTGGTTATGCAGGCATCTTTATTGTCCTTTCTGGTGTCCAAGGTCTTCTGCTAGCATTCCGCTGGTGTTCTGTGAGAATTGTTGCATCTGTAGATGTATTCTTGATGCATTTGTGGAGAGAGATGAACTCCATGTCCTCCTACTCCTCTACCATCTTGAAAAGCCCCCTCTTCTCATGACTTTTAATTTGACTTAGGGTTTCTTTTGCCCTGGCAAAAATGAAATAAAATATGTTGGTTATATCATAAATAATATGGCTGGTAAGTTGATGCCAACCAATATTATATACAGTTATGTTTGACTCTGTACAGATTGCTAAACTTTTTCATAGCTCAGTTTCCTTTGTAATGAAAGTGGTGACAAAAATATGTGCTCTACCCTTCTGATGGGAGATGCTACAAACTTTTGTAAATGAAAAATGTTCCAACTGATGAAATGTGCTCTGTTATGTGAGCCTCCCTGTTATATGAGAGGCTGTTTTACTATCAAATAAAAATTAATATTAAACTAAAAGGTTGAAATTTGAAAATTCATGTTAAGAGCTTGGAACATTACCTGGTGCAAAGTAAGTGCTCAATGAGAGTTAGCTATTATTGTTACTGTTATTTTTGCTATTATTAGCTACAATTAAAATAAATGTAGAGTGGCTGCACTGTAACAGGATGGGCCTTTGGCCAGGCCCAGTATAAAAGTCCATTTTGTGGTAATATGGCAAATATCTAAAAGCACAGATATTTTTATTTTTTCAAGCATGAATTTTCACAGCTTTATAATTTGCCCAAAGAGTGTACGAAAAAAATTCCAAACAAAATGAAAATTAGCTTTTCCTTGGTGCTTTATGTATATCAAGGACAATATTTTTGATCCTGTGTGGGTTTTTATCATGAATAGTTTTAGCTGACTGCAGAGTGTTGTGCTCTGTGTTTTAGCTTATATGGTGCACGGTATGATTTCTCAGGCATTGTGAGGGATATAAAAAAAGAGGACCTTTTAACTGTCATTCAGAATTCGTAATAAGAAGAGCACAAACACAGACATACATAATGTAAGGCAGAATGTCATAGGTTTTGTAAGAGATTTGAAGAGCTACAAGAATGCTGAGGGAAAAGCTGAAATCTGTTTGAAGAGATTTGGCACTACCTCCAAATATACTTTAAATGGTTTACCATCAATTGGAATAAAATATTCCTAATGTTGCTCAATAAATTCTTTTTCTATATTGTTTTACCTTTACACATTTTGGTAAAGGAAGCATTAGAATGTGACACACTTGTGAAATGGGTGTTTGTTATATCATAGCTAATATAGTTAGACAAAAGTTAATCTTGGTATCATTTTAGGACTTAAGGGAGAACGTGGGGAACAAGGAACAAATGGAGTTCCAGGATACCCAGGAAAACCTGGAGAACCAGGTAGTGTATAAAGTATATCTACTGTGTGTAGTCACGTGTGCAGTATGGCCCTTAATTTTCTTCCTGTTTGTATTTAAAGTTATCAGGGAGGTAAGATGGAAATATCAATTACTAATAATCTTCTAATAATTTAGTGTACTGACTGGATGGAGTGTTATCAGCACTAGTCTAGGAGTCTGGAAGTGGTAAAAGTATCTGAACTCTGCTCCTCTTTCTTGCTGTCCTTGGGGAAAAGGTCTCTAAGTCTTTCTGGGTTGCAGTTTTTTTGCCTGTAAGATTTTGGGTTTGGATGGACAATATGGAGATTTAGGAGAATAGCTGGGTTGGGCCAAAATGCAAAGTGTAATGAAACACAATGGGCAACTATAGTTCTAATACTCTTCATCATCTTAAAAGTCAAACAAACAAACAAACAGACAAACTAGATATATAAGATCTAAATATAAGCTGTTGCTTCTCAGTAGCATTAAGTCTTTCCTTTATGAGGGAGTAGCTTGATTTGAATGGCTCAGTGTAAGAGTCTCCTCTGCATGGCCATTGCTCAGGCAAGAAGCAGGTTTCCAGCTCCACTTAACAGGTTTTGTTTCATTTTGTGAGCTCTCTGATAATAGCATACAGGTCATACCGTATGTGAGCCTTAACCATTGTTTTAATTTTTCCATTTCAGGTGGACTTGGTCCTAAGGGGGATAGAGGAAACATTGGCCTGGCAGGAGTGAAAGGACAAAAAGGCTCGAAGGGGGACACGTGTGCCAATGGTACCAAAGGAGAGAAAGGAGATAAAGGAGACCGAGGGGCTGTGGGTGCACCAGGCTTGAATGGAGAGTCTGGGGCCAAGGGAGACAAGGGGGAGATGGGGGATAAGGGCTACTGTGGAGATTCTGGGGAGAGGGGGGGAAAAGGAGAAAAAGGTGAGGAGGGCATGAAAGGAGAAAAAGGTAGCAAAGGAGATATTGGAACGGAAGGGAAAAGTGGTTCAGACGGGCTGCCTGGGGCCCAAGGTGATCCAGGAGTTAAAGGAGAAAAGGGAGAGTTGGGTCCTCCTGGTCTTGTGGGACCTGCAGGGCCAAAGGGTGAACTTGGAAGCAAAGGGGTCCGAGGGTCTATTGGGAAGAAGGGCTCTCGGGGCCTCAAGGGCTCCAAGGGGGAGGTGGCCAGAGTCCCACGGTCAGCTTTCAGTGCTGCTTTATCCAAGCCTTTCCCTCCTCCAAATGCCCCTATCAAGTTTGACAAGGTTCTCTATAATGACCAAGGGAACTACAGCCCTGTCACTGGGAAATTTAATTGTAGTATTCCTGGGGCATATGTTTTTTCCTACCACGTCACCGTGAGGGGCCGACCTGCTCAGATCAGCCTGGTGTCCTGGAATAGGAAGCAGTTCAAGTCCAGAGAAACGCTCTATGGTCATGAAATAGACCAGGCTTCTCTCCTCATCATCTTGAAATTAAAAGCAGGGGACCAAGTCTGGCTGGAAGTTTCAAAAGATTGGAATGGGGTGTATGTCAGCGCTGAGGATGATAGCATTTTTACTGGGTTCCTTTTGTACCCAGAGGAAAACCCTGGCATTTCACCATAAACTTGTATCTTCAACACTGTAGTTTGGGTTTAGTGGAATAAGTCAGGTAACATTGGGTAGTGCTATTGAAAAAAATAACCTTCATTTTTTTTCATGATTATAAAAATAATACAGAAAAATTAAGAAAAAATTATATCACCTAGAGTCAATAATTCCTATTTTAAAACATCACCTTTAAAAAATATATGTATTTGAGAGCATTTGTCTATTAATTTTGTAGCTAGCTTTTTTCATTTAGCATTATAATGGCATTTCTCAAGCCCTTTAAATAATATTTGTATACAAAAATATGAATGAAATTTGTAATAAATAAATAATTCTTACTAAATATTTTCTATGTCTCATAAAAATGTGTGTAACTCTTTTCAGTGTGAATGTGAGGCTAACAGCTGACATATGATGGGTAGGTATTTCTCAAAAGTTTGTAATTCTGTTGGGAGGATTGCCTTCCAACAAAATAGAACTATTCCCATGTTAGTTTAATTCAGGGAGAATACACAGAAAGAATAGTAAAGACTAGCTAAAGTATTTTTAAGATTAATCAGTGTGTAAGGGTTTGCTCATAAAAAACCTGTATTATATGGACTTGTGTGTTGGGTAAAAGGTAAAAAGAAAGTTGATATAGATATTGCTTCATCATAGCAAAGATCCAGCGATTCATCTAATTATTGTGCTTAGAAGAACTGAATGTCCCCCAAAGATTTCAGAGTAAAATTAAATCCTTATTGATCTATAATTTCAGCTCTTTCTTCATGGAAGAACACTTAATTTGGATAAATTCTTTGGCTTCATTATCATCATCTCTAAAATAATTAATTCTAGTTATTCAGTGATAACATTGCTGGAACAGGTGCGTATTTGGGAATTCACTTGCAATGTGCATATTTAAAGCTGTGAATATATAATAACTCAACAGCCTCATTTTTTAAGAAGTGAATTTGTTGACTCTAAATTGAATTTGGTTTAATGAAGGCATATAGTTATGCAGATTTGCAAATCTTGGTGAGTCCAATCAGGGAGTGGGTGATGGGAAACTTTCTGGCCTTGCTCTGCCAGATAAACAAACTCTGAAAAACATAATTTATTTTTGATCTTCATATATATGTATATATATATTAGAATAGTGCTTCTCAAACTGTGTTCAGAGGAAAGCCATTACTGGAAGTTGTTATTATGAGCTACTGCAAAGAGTGGGTTCTGTGTCAAACAAATGTTGGAAATGCTATATTCTATCTCCCTTTTAAAGATTCATAGAGCATGTTAGTGTAGTCCCTGATATTCCCACAGAAAAGAAATTTGTTTAATTTTGTCTTATCCAGTGATACTATATTTATTTTGAGTATAGAACTCATCAAGCAGCATCCCATGGAACAGCGTTCTGTAAGATGCCAATTTTGGAAATGTTGCATTAGTTTCTCATCCAAAGATTACCCAGCAGGCTGGGATAAAATTTACTCTTGACATTTCGCCCTTGCTTCAACAATTCTTCTCTATTTAGATTGCAATATTGCTTTAATTGTGGCTTTGCTTGTATTTGTCACAGGGAGAGTAAGAATTCACAAATGATTAAGATAGTGATATTTGCACTTAGACTTTTCTTTTCCAGTTTGAGGACGGGATAGTGAAGAGATTCCAGGAACTTAAAGTTTTGTCTCTCTGTATTTTCTTATAGATATATTTCTTTCTTTATACCTTCTCCATCTTTGGGTCGGAGGGATTTGGAAGGCTGAGACCAACTAACCTAGGAAGATGGAAGAGAAACCACATCAAAGGATGTGATGTAAAAGACAGCTGGGCAGAGGGCCAGTAAGAGAGGAACAATTCACATGGAGGATTTATGATATCCAGCAGTGTCTTACATGTGTGTTTGTGGTAAACATTTTATAGGAAGTCTGAAGTTAAGAGTTTAGGGTTGGGATCCAGGGTTGGTGGTTAGTTATGAACTTTTCCCAGGGCATCCCAACTAAGGAAGTTCTCAGCCTTTGGGATGGCTTTGGGAGGTGACTTCTGGGTTCTGTATGCCACTCTCTGCTACAAGGGTGAAGTGGCACAACAATGTCCCTTCTTTCAACTATACCATATCTTCCATCTCGTTGAAAGCCCCAAAACAAAGAGTGGATCTCTTGCAACCCAAGGATTTGAATGCAACCCATATCCTGCTCCTACCCTAATGACTGTCGCATATCCTGACCTCTTCCCTGAATGCCTGCCCAGAGTATTAAACTGCTGAGAGGACTTCCCTGGTGGTGCTGTGGTTAAGAATCCGCCTGCCAAAACAGGGGACACGGGTTTGATCCCTGGTCCGGGAAGATCCCACATGCCATGGAGCAACTAAACTCGTGCGCCACAACTACTGAGCCTGCCCTGTAGAGCCTGTGAGCCACAACTACTGAGCCTGCGTGCCACAACTACTGAAGCCCACACACCTAGAGCCAGTGTTCTGCAACAAGAGAAGCTACTGCAAGAGAAGTCCACGCACCGCAACGAAGAGTAGTCCCCGCTTGCTGCAACTAGAGAAAGCCTGTGCGCAACAGCAAAGACCCAATGCAGCCACAAGTAAATAAATAAATAAATAAATTTATTTATTTAAAAAAAAAAACTTCTGAGAGTTAAAATACATCTCAGGCTTAACATGACAAAATAAGCTTCTGAAAGTCTCCCCAAGCTGCTCCTCCTACATCCTGCCCTAGCTCACATAATGGCAACTTTTTATGGAGTTGCTCAGGCTGAAAACCTTGTGTCATTTGATTTTTCCCTCTCACACTTAAATCCAGTCTGTCAGGAATCCTTCTGGTTCTTCTTTCAGAAAGTATTCAGAATTTGATGACTTCTCACATCTCCATTGCCATCACCCTGATGAGACCACCGTCATTTATTGCCAGGATTTTTTTATTGCAGTAACCTCCAAATTGGATTTCCCTAAGATACAAGGGGCCAAAATACAAATGGGACCCAACATAGTAAATATCTAAATATTTGAACTTTATGAGTCAATCTAACAAAGTTATTTAAAATATGTTCTATCCTCCTACTTTAATGTATACTCTTATGTTGAAAAAGTAAGAAACAATTAATGATTTTTATATGACCAACAGTAAGCAAAACATCACAGATGACTGAATTACTATTGTGTGTGTCTGGGTGTGTTCTCTTAATGGGTAGGTGATATTTGGATGAGTATAGAGAGAGTTTAACTTATGAATTACTATATGTCTATCCTGTAGATGTTATCTTTAAAACTTAATTTCAGTAAAATATATGCCACATAATCAAGATTTCCATGTAATTGATGTTCTATTGATAGTTTTATCAAATTAGACCACTCTTGTTGAGTACTTGTATTTTAAAAATTAATTAAAAATATTAATTTCAATTTCAGTTTGGAGAAACTTTGCTCATCTGAACTAGCAATAAGAACCACAACTTCTACATATCATGTTCAGGTATTGTAATTGGGGTTGCAGATGATACATTACCACTATTGTAAACAATATTTCAAAATATTTAAATTTCATCCTATAAACTATGATCACTTATGTTGCCATTTTCATCATCTCTTGAAACAATATTCTAGAATTTAGCTCCAGCATGAATTTTGTTTGGACCTGCATAAATACAAATTTAGAGAGATATGAATTGTTTAATATTTCTAGCCATTAAGTATGCAACCATTGCAAACCCTGGGCCATTCGTGAATATCTCAAGAATGCTGAATTGGAACACAAAGAGAAGCAAGGAAATGGACCTTCAGCACAACTGAGACATAATATGTTGTTATCTATGGCACGTAGGCTCTCCAAGAGAAAGTTAGTAAGTGAAGTCGTACTTCTCTTAATTAGGCACATCCATTTCTCAAATCCTCCCCACATTCCTAAACAGTGTCCAGCTCCCATGCTTGCAGCCTTGATGGCATTTGGAGGCAGTCACCTTTTGTTTGATGCACACGTGACAAGAGGTGTGGAGAAGAGTCTAGAAGGGTCTAAAATGTGGTAGTCATGGGAATACATATTTAAGACTGCAGGCTGTGCTGTGCCAGAACTGAGCCTGATCGCTAAGAAGGATGCCCTGGGTACTATCATAAATGTACATGTTGTGTGTTTGTTTTATGCAGGACCCCGTACAACATGGGGCCCAGGGCAGGGGCCCCTCTTGCTTGGGTCTAAAGACAGTATCTCCTATTTCTGTCTCCAACTCCTTTAATCAAAGCAATCCTGTTAAAAAGGAAGTTAGATCATCTTACTCCTCTGCTCAAAGCCTCTTGAAGTTCCTGTCTCATCGGGAGTAGAAGCTGAATCCTTACTATGACCAGAAAGGCCCCCGTGCGATCTGGCCCCTGCTTCCCCTCTGACTCTGCCATCTCCTCCACGCTCACTCTGGGCATTGCCCTCAATGCTATTTCTCAAATTCACTCACATATTTCCACTTAGGGCTAGGGCTTTGCACGTGCCATTCTACCTAAATGGCTCTTATCCCAGGTAACTGCATGACTGGCCCCTTCCTCTCTCTCGAGCCTTTATTCAAATATCACCTTTTCAGTAAGGTCTTTGACTACTCGATTTTAAATTGCATTCCCATACCCTGCCTCTCATCCTTGCTTTTTTCTCCACAGCACTCACCACGTCTAATATATATTTCCCTTACTGATCTTTATTTTCTGTCTTCCCATTAGGAAGTAAGTTCCAGGGCTCCAAGGATTTTTATCTGTTTATTGCCCTTTCCCCAGCACCAGCACATTAACCATGTGTTCAGTGAATGAAGATTGATGGGGTCCAAACTGCTGTGGGGGTTGTAAATCTCTCCGCAAGGTGATGCTCACAGGTTATCTTGCTTTTGGTTTCCATCTTCATGTAAAACAACAATGACAAAGTACTAGTCTGTTGCAAAGTAACTAAAACTGTGACTTCGATTTCATAATTAAGAAACTGGCTTCATGAAGTGCCATGTTTTATGTTTCATTGTGTTTCAAAGAGCTACAGATTTTTTTTTCCTGTGAGGACAGGGGACTACTGGGCGGTTCCATGGGGTTGCAATGAGGAGCTTACAAGTATGGAAGGGGAACGTGTCTCCTGTTGCTGGTGAAGATGCTCCTTTTGAGTGGGCGTCTAATCCATTTTTATCTCTTAACCCAGCCCCAAATGGGTCATCCTGAGTTCTGGGAATTACTATATTCTATATCTGTGAAGCCACTTACAAAAAGATTTTAAAATGAGGCAAGAAGACTGTAAGACTTTAAGATTTAAGGATGCTGTAAAACTTGGAAGAAGGACTTAGGGAGAAGGAATAATTGAGAGCAACGCAGTTGCCAGTGACAAAGATGGGGGTGGGACAGGCAGGAGAGAGAGAATTATGGAGTCATAGAAACTGCTATTTCCTAGGTCCCAATAATGTGCCAGGCACTGAGCTTTATGTGTCTAAAGTGCCTTAAGTGATAGATCACGTGAGGAGACTGAGGCATGGGGTTATTAGGCAATGTGCCAAAGGACACCCTTCTGGTAGGTGGGGGAGCCAGGAACCCACACTCTTTTTTAAAAATTTTATTGAAGTAGAGTTGATTTACAATGTTGTGTTAATTTCTGCTGTACAGCAAAGTGATTCACTTACACATATACATATTCTTTTCCATTAGGGTTTATCACAGTATACTGAATATAGTTCCCAGTGCTATACAGTAGGACCTTGTTGTTTATCCACCCTATATATAACAGTTTGCATCTGCTAATGCCAAACTCCCACTCCCTCCCTCCCCCACCCCCTCCCCCTTGGCAACCACAAATCTGTTCTCTATGTCTGTGTGTCTGTTTCTGTTTTGTAGATATCATGAACCCGCCCTCTTAACCAATGGAGCAAAGCAGTGTTTACTAAAAAGCTTGGCTGGTAAGACCTGGTATTGATATAATGGGAAAAAGAATGGTAGTAGCTCAGTTTCTCAAGGCTGTCACCCCAAGTGGGAAAGGGAATGAGAAGGGGACAAGAATCCACTGATATTTCGGCAGGGGATACAAGAATGGGTTTCATGCAAAACTGCAGTTGGAACCGATGGGGTTTACTGATAATGGAGTGTGTAGTTGGGCCCTCTGATCAGCCTAGTGAATAATCCATGTGAGTTTGGTGGGAAAATTTAGTAGGAGTGCTTGATTGTTCTAGGAACTAGAATTAAAGCATATTTATTGTTGCTTGAAGTATAAGAATTACCTTGTGTCTAATAGAGATGACATGAGAGATTTGCATGTTCAGGGTTTCTTGCCTCCCTCTAAGGTAGGAAATGCATGGAAGGCATCTTGTCCTGAGCTTGTGGAGGGCACTGAGGAGACAGAAGCTTCCTTCTTTTACTCTCTGTGTAGTCATTCATTGCCTTAGGTTTACTGTGTGCCAGGCACTGTTCTTGGTACTGAGGATAAATCAGTGAACACAACGGGGGAAAATATCCTCTGTCTTCATAGCGCTTATGAAGAGAAAGAATTAAAAATATATAAGCCATCAACTATATATTATGTCAGAAGATGATAAATGGTATGGAGGGAAATACGGCAGGAAGAAGGATTGGGAGTATCAGAGTAGGGTTGGGGTGTGGTGAGAGAGATTTAAAATAGTGTTCAGAAAATGCTTCATTGAGATGTAATATTTGAGCTAAGATATGAAGAAGCCAAAAGAGCGAATCATGTGGACATGAGAGCAAGCAGAGGAAACACAAGGACAAAATCCCTCAGGTGGGGGCTTGCTTGGCAAGAAGACCAGTGGGACTGCAGGAAGCGGGGGGTGAGGTCAGAGAGGCAATGGGGTCACAGATTGTGTAGGACTTTGAGGCTAAAGACCTAGGCTTTACTTTGAGTTTGGTACATGTGGAGTTGCGCCACCCAGACCTCCTCCAAGGAAAGTCTAGATGCCCTCCTGAGGAACTGTGCTCCTTCAAGGTCTGCCTTGGCTGCAGAGCTGCCTCTTTTGAGGCTACCCTTCGTGGGGCAGCCCCAGACTGATAACCAAGCAAGGTGGGTGAACAAAGGCCCAGCTGCCTCAGCCCTTGGTGGTTACCTGGATGACCCATATGTGCTCCAGACTCTCTGCTGCCTGACTGAGGCTTTGCTGGGCCTTCCTTACAGTTGGGCTCTTCCCTGCTCAATTCTGCCTCCTTTCCTTTCCCTTCACAGGGGTTGATAAACATCTTGTGCCTCAGATTCTCTCTGAACATTTGCTTCTGGAGACCCAACTGGTGACCATGAGATGGAAAATGTGAGAGACAGTGGTAGAGGTACAGTTTTGTGGACCATTTGTTCATTGTGCACTCACACATGTGCACACTCCCCCACGTACCCACACCCACACCTACACATACCCCTCTCCTTTGTTCTGAGCCAGGGCTGAAAGAATTGATTAGGTAATTAAGTAATGTTGTCAGAACACTACTGGAAGCTTTGGGCCTGGCATTTAGGTCCAAAGACCCCTTATTGTCTGACTGTAGTGATTGATTAAGTGCATGGACTCAGGAATGGGATGCACTGGGCTAGAGTTTCATTTACTAGCCATGTGACCTTGGGCAAGATGCTTAGTCTATCTGTGCCTCCGTTTCCCCATCCATAAAATGAGATTCTGGTGTTATAAATGAGTTTATATTTGCAAAACTCTTAGAACTGTGTCTGGCATATAGTGAATGCTAGACAGATGTTTGTCAGATAAGAAAGCCAGTTCTATTCAAGTCAAATGTGAGAGGGTGCATTTTGCATATGGTTCAGATTCCTTTTTGGGGTCAGGTATGTTTCAGTTTTTCAGCTGAGTGGAGGGGGAAGAGGACTGATTTGGGTTCAGGGTAGTAACAGAGGTGACAACGTTGGTGGAATTGAAGCTATACATTTAATCAAGGTCTTTCCATAGAATATGTGAGTTATTAAAAAAATACAAAAAATATGTTCTATAAAGGATATATAAAAATAAAGTGTTACTCCTTTGAAATGAGCCTGAGGTTCACCCTTTCCTCAAAATTACTATTGATAGAGTTAGTATATCAAAGTGCATGAATCCACCTTCATATTGAGGCACCGAGGACCACTGTCCTGTATTGCCATGCTGACCATGAGCTTCCTATACACCTGAACAAGGCACTGAAGGAAGGCCCAACTAAAGATGGATGTTTTGCTGATCTGAAAGGTAATGACAGTGACAAATGAGACCTCCCAGTGGACCATAGCCAGGGTTAGCAGCAGGAAATTGCATCGGCTCAGTGATTAAGGCAACATCAGCAGTCAGAAGACAGCAGGGCAGGTGGCCTTGGTCTTGCTGCTTCTTCATCTCATCTGTCACACAGGGTGATGAGTCTGAGATGTGTCTGCCAGGCCCACAAACATGATCTTCCCCTGCTTCCCTTTTTTCCTGAGGATAAATGAGCAAGAAGAAATTTGGAACATCCAGATTATTCAATGTCAGAGCCAAAGCAGCACGCCCACTCTCCTTGGATGTTGAATGCAAGTTAAAATTGCCTCTGGCAAAAGGTTTTGTGAAGGTCTTACTCATTCATTTTAATTCAAGAAAAATTAATAAGCACCTACTATGTACCAGGTACTGGGCTTGATGCCAGGGATACAAAGAAGAATGAGATAATTTCTTGTCTTCAAAGAAGTCACAGTCACGTGGAAGAGGTGACTAAGTAAAGACAAGAGTTGTTCCATCTTTTTGTCTCAGGGATGACCAAGAACCTAAATGCCATAGCTATTATAAGAGAACTGGAGAAAACACTTAATCCAGCAAGTTGGTTGATTGATGTTCTTATTTAACTACCCCATGGAGTACTAGATAAGCAATTTATTTCAAAAAGTTCAGTCTCAGTAGGAAAAAAATGTTAAACAAAAATCCAAGAACGACATTTTCACATTTGGGTATTACCATCTGGGACCCTAAGTCTTGTTTCTAAGATCCTGGACTGACAAGCAGGAGAGGACTAAAGACTCTGTGGGGAAATCAGAAGTTGACCTGGCAAAGTCCAGAACCAAAGGAGGCAGAAGCTTTCACTCAGGCCTGGAAAGGATCGCTATAGTCACCTTACCAACTCTTCATGAGGGAAGAGAGTCCAAAGCCTGGATTCTGTAACTCAAGATGTGTGACCCAAGGACCCAGATATTGCAGCATTCACATTGCAACCAAAGGCTTCTGATTTGAAAAAGAAAAAAAATTATTGGTATATTATATACCTTCAGAAAAGTGCAGCTGTGTTGAATGTATAGCTTTAAACAAATGGTGGCTTTAAACAGAGGGTGATACCCATGAAATCACCACCATGTCATGATATGGAAAATTTCCAGTACTCGGAAGACTTCCTTGTGCCCACTTCCAGTCAAATCACCCCATCCCACAAACATGACCATGACTCTAATGTCTATTACCATAGATTCATTTTGCACGTTATTGAACTTCATATAAATGGAATCATGCAGTTTAGAGTTTTTCATATCTGTCTTCTTTCCTCAACATCTGTCTGGAATATCTTCTATGCTGTTGCGTGTATCAGTAGTACTTAAAATGTTGAACATCTTTTCGTATACTGATTGACCACTTGAATATCCTCTTTTGTGAAGTGCCTGTTCAATTTTTTGGCCAAATTTTAGTGGGTTGTCTTTTTCATTTTGATTTATAGGAGTTCTTTAGACTGTCTGCATGCAAGACTCTTGAGTTTTAATCTACTTCTCTTTATCTACAAGTGGGTCAGTTTGTTTCCTGAGCCCCCTTCTCCTTTTTATTCATTCCTCTTAGATTTCCAGGACTCTCAAATGTAAGCTCCCCTAGTGGTTCTCTATTTTTGTGGGACTAAAATTGCTCCCAAAAGTGAATTAATGCTTAGATATAAGTGACTGAAAATTCTTTGTTACTTTAACCCCTAGATATTTATCTTTTGAAAGGAAATGAAACAAATCAACAGAATACTGATGGTGGAATTTCAGAAAATGGGAAGCTGATGGAGAATTTTTTGAGGGAAATTGGGGGGCAAGAATGACCAACAAGAGGTACTTTTTTATATCTCTGAAATCCAACATTGCTGTCATTTCTTAAACTTTTCTTTGAATGTGGGCCAATTAAATGTTGGACAAAGGAAAAAAGACACTTATTCATCAACAAATGATTGCTTCATTAAAAAAAAAAGAAAGGATTAAGGGATATAGGGCTAAACCTGGATCACTGGTTTCAGGACTATTTTCAAAGATTGGGCATCAGTGGTTAACACCAACCTGGGAACCTTACGGTGTGATGTTCCAGGGAGGCTTGTTGTCCTAGAAACCAGGCTTCATGTTGCAATAATGACTTGTTAGGAGATAACAAAGCATGCTTATTAAGTTAATGAGCGGTGTTACATTGGGAAGTGGAGTCTAACACCTTATAGGCAAGAAAATGATTTAAGATAATTTGAAAGTGAAAGCAAAACTTGGAAAAAAATAAGAAATATCATTGAAGGCAATTTTAGTGATGACAAGGAGGGCCAAAAATAGTGAAAAAAATTAAAATAGAGGTGTGTGTGTGTGCTTGGCCAGACCCAAAGCAGTCTCTGGTCATCCTCAAGCTGAGACTGTGCCAGAAAAGAAAACAGGGTTTGGAGATGACCAACCTAAGCAAACTGTATTATTTAATCTCTCACTATAAAACCTGTTCTCAGTTATGTGTGCTAAAAAAAAACCCCACAGGCACAGATTTGAGAATCTTAGTCTGTTTCTGCCATAAATATTTCACTCCTCAAATATTTATTGGTCATTAACTGTTGGGTACTGTGATAGATAGTTATCATACAGCTTTGTCAATTCCTTAATTAAAGTATTTATTAACTATAATAGGAGAACAGAAGAGAGGTTAAAAGCAGTCTGTGAGGATTAGGGGAGCTTTTGCGTTAATTTATTTCTCCATTCAAGAAGTATTCATTGAGCATCTACCTCATACCAGGTATCAAGATAGATGCTGAAGATACAGCTTTGAATAAGAAAGATGAGTCTTTGTTTTCATGGAGCTGGCAGTTTAGTGGGAAAGACAGAGGAGATGACTTTAAACCATGTCTTGAAGTATTTTTTTGGTGAAAAGGGAGGAAGGCCGTTCCTGTAAGGGACTCCTGTAGATAGAATTACAGTTTGGAAAGAGATTGGTGAATTTGCAGAACTGCAAATAAGGGGATGTGGGCTGACGTCACGTGGAATGCATGTGATGAGAATCCAGTGAAGCAGATGCTTCTAGTAATGTTACAGTTAAATCTACCAGAGGCTGGGATAGCTAGATGCATCTAGCTGTCTCTCTGTTTATCATCCTATCTATGTAAGGCCTACTCTATGGATGGCACTAATAAACACTGGGGGAATTCATACAGCAATGAATACGACAGGGTCCCTATCTTATCCTTAAAAGTTCTTATAATAGAAGGTAGGAATGTCATATCCCAGTGACATGAAGGTGAGAGTAGCTGAGAGGTAGATGAAAATGGAAGGAGCTAGATTCAGGGTTTGACTTGGCTCCATTCTATCCTAATCAAGATAGAATTTTAAACTCTTTCATAGGGATTTCCCATCCTTTACCCTCAAGTGTTCAAAGACTTGTGTAGCAGTTTGGGGCTACTTGTCTCTACTGAGAGGTGTCAGAGCAGACAAAAAATAAGCCTATTAAAGTGAGAAGAAGAAAATGGCCCTTTGGTTTTCCAGTTGACTATGTTCTGGTCAAATAACTTTTAAGCATCTGATTCAAAGGGGTTAATTTAGAGTTACATTTATTATATATCCTCTTAAATGCCCTTCAGAAGCATTGGGTATATATTAGTGAGCTTTTTCTGCAGTAACAAACAACCGCCAAATTGCAATGGTTTATAATATTTATTTCTCACTCGTGTGTTTACAGGCTGGTTGTAGTTTTGCTCAGCTCCGCTTGGCTGCTCTGGGCTGGGCTCCAGGCTGTGGACGGGGTTCAAGTCTGCTTCATATGTTCTTTCATTCTGGGACCTAAGTGGAATGAGTGGCCATTATGTAGGGAAAGTTTTCTTCATGGTGGAGGGCTGGAGCTCAATGAATGACAGAAACTTGTACTAAAAGTTTCTGCTTGGACATAAGTCATATTCACTCAAATTCCATTTGCAAAGGAAGTCTTCTGACCGAACCCATAACTGGGCTGAGAAGTATACTCTTCCCACAGAGCAAGGGTGGGAGAAGGTAGCGTGAATGTTTGCTGATAAATACAAGCTACCATGATGTAAGTATATATGTATTTATGTACTTTTTAAAATAAAATAACTTCTACAGATAAACTGAAATCGCTTTCAGAAGTGTTGTGATCAGAAGTTATTAGAAAATACTACAGTGCAAAGGAAATGTTCTAAGATTTTCTTTCATGCTATATTAGATGAGTTGATATTAGAAGAATATGCATTGTCATGATCTGAAATACTTGACTTGGGGTAAGATTGCTATGGGGGAAAAATTAAAATTTAGACTGTAATAATTTGGAGGTATCCATGTGTGAGAAATCTCTGAGCAGTTATTCATTAATTTAGAACTGATGTAATAATACTAATCATCCAGCCAGGATTAGAGTGACCCATAGGTCTTTAAACATAGGAACACATTTTTTAGGGGGGAGGTTGGGATGGACTGAGGGATACGGTGAATATTTTACAGTGTAGATTAAGCTACATATAACTGCAATGTTACTGATACAGTCTTTATGTTTTGTTTGGTTGAAGAATTTGCCTTACAACTGATTTCCCCTGCAAAACCAGGCGGTATATTGTATGATTTCTGTTTTAACGAGTGACAGAAATAGTCATTTTCCTGGTGTGTGGCAAAAGCATAAGTCAGTCCTTGTAATGGGACTGTAAATATGGCTCTGGCTGAGGTATGAACTTACGAGTTAAACTTGGTTATAGAATTAGGGATTAAAATTTAGAATAGCTTAACTGCAGTGTATGCTGTGTGGATATTTAAGTGATTGCAGGGCATTACATAGCATAATGAAAACATTGCATTTTCATTCCTTCTTGTACTTTTATGCTTTATGCTGATATTAGGTGTTGTTCTTAATGTGCAATGATGATGATTTTAGATTACTATTCACAATTCTGCAGCTTCACTGAACACTACTTACAACTAAGCCACTGAGCAATTTTAATTGACTTAGAGATTACAACGACCCTCTCTAATTAAGATGTATCACTGTGTACCACACTTAGAGAGACCTGCAATTCAGCACAAGGCAGCCCATCCTGTCAGGGGCATCAAATTAGTTCTGTTTTCAAATACAGATGATGTACAACATTCCTGTAGAAAACTAAGAATTTACTGAGAGGATAAAGTAAAAAGCAGTAGAGAAGTTTGTTCTTATATCTAAAGAGAAATTAAAGCCCTCATTAATTATTATGAGGTCACTGGGATCCAGCTGCTTCTCTCCTTCCCTCCTCTTGTTTGTCTTTTGGCCATTGTAGTAGTTAGATCCCTTTCAGCTGCAATTAATGGGAAACCTAATTCAACCAATAAAGAAATTTATTATCTCACCTAACAGGTGGTTTACAGGTAGCATGGACCTCAGTCATGAGGAAATCGGGATGCTTGCTCTGTCTCTCTGTTGTTCTCTTGGCGCTTCCCTCTTCTCTGCATTGTCTTTATTCTCAGGCTGGCTTCTCCCATTGTGTTAACATGCTTGCCAGCAACATCCAAGGAAGCATGCTTCCTTGGTCATGTCCAGAAGAAAATATCTCATCTTGAATATGTCAGACACCTTAGTTATAACCCAATATCTATTCTTCCTTGTGATGGCTAATTTTATGTGTCAACTTGACAAGGCTAAGGGATGCCCAGATATCTGGTAAAATGTGTCTTCTAGAAACACACATTAGAAGAGATTAGCATTTAAATCAGTAGACTGAGCAAAGCAAATAATCCTCACCCATGCAGGTGGGCATCATTCCATCTGCTGAGGGCCTGAATAGAACAAAAAGGAGGAGGGAGGGTGAATTTGCTCTCTGTGTTGAGCTGAGCGCCCTCAGACATCAGTGTTCCTGGTTCTTGGACTTTAAAACTTGGACCAGGACTTACAAGTTGAGCCATCACCCCACCTTGGGCTTCGGGACTCCTAATGGGACTTACACCATTGACTCCCCTGGTTCTGAAGCCTTTGGACTTGGACTGAATTAAGCCATTGGCTTTCCTGTTCTCCAGCTTGTGGGATTTCGTGGCTTCCATAATCACGTGAGTCAATTCCTATAATAACATTTCTCTTCCAATCTCTCTCTCTCCTTCTGTGTGTGTGTGTGTGTGTGTGTGTGTGTGTGTGTATACACACACACACACATACATGATGGAATGAGGGTTTGTTGGTGGGCTTAGTCCTTGAGATGGTCTGGTATGGAAAAGGGCAGAGCTGTAAGGTAGAAGTAGCTGGGACATCTGACAGTTTTGTGGAGGACAGCTACTTTACCAGCTTGAATTTTACATTAAAAAATAATAAACTATCGGTTTTACTTCAAGTTTTTGTGAGTTAGGTTTAAGTTTTCTGAAAAAAGTTCGCTCTCCAGGTTTTGTGAATCACTTTAGATTACATGCTCATCCTTGGGCCAGAAATTGTCTCCAAGGGAACCTATGGAGTGTTTTAATTGGCTTAAACCTAGGTTGCTGAACCAATCACTGGCAAGAGGGATGGGATTACAATGATTGGTTAAGACACTAATTGCACAGAGGTGAAGAGATTGGGCTCTGAGTCCCAACTCATGGTGTAAAAATTTTGTCTCCTTCACTGACTAGTTGTATGACTTTGGACAATTGCTTTATCTTTCTCTGTCTCAGTTTCTTCACTCAAGAGCAATGATGATAGCACCTACCATGTGGGTGACTGGAGGTTTAAATGAGAATAAGGTATTTAGCTCAGGGTCTGTTACAAAGCAGAGCTGACATCACAAAAGTCACTGCTGGTCACATGGGTCCCCAGCTTCTTTTCCAGCAGTGTCTTCATTTTGAAGAATGTGCAGGTGACACAGAAAAAGGGATTTTATTTTTTCTCATAAGTTGAGGACATCATTTCTTTAGATACCATCTCTCAGCAATGCTGATCAAGAATGTTCTTTATCCCAGGTTTTACTCATAAAGAAATTAAACACAAACACACACACACACACACACACACACACACACACACACACCACATGCACTTTTAAAGTTTTAAAGCACACATGCAACTTTAAAAGGGATCAATTTTGATGCCATTGGCAACAATTATCAACTGGCTTAACTATAGCATGCCACCATCTGGGCAGCATTCATCTTAGCTGACATTTTAGCTGAGGTCTCTGGGCAGATAAAATTGTAATGGCTGTGTACATAAGTATCAGATGGCAGTGACTGGAGGGGTCTCTGCTAATGAGCCAGTTGCTTTAGTTCGATACAAGGAAACAGTCTCTAAAACTTACACATGTTTTAAAATTTAATCAGATGCTCATGGTCATGGTGAGTTGTTTTATTGGAGGTTTCCAAGCCGAGGGGGGACAATCATTTATCAGCAATATAATTGAGAGGTTCACACACAGAATGCATGGTTAGACTAGGTAACTGCTTTTATGTGAGCTGTTTTGATTATGGCTTAATTCCTAGTCATGTCAACATAAATATGACTTTCATTTAGAATTTGATCTATCAACAGGCCATTGTAACTCTTCACTTGGTGAGTTGTCAATGCCAGTCAAGAATGTGTAATTCCTCAGAAAAGCCAGCATTTAAAACTACTCATTCAAAGACAAAGCTTAATCACCCTGAAGCTATAGTTATTGAAATAGTAATTGAATAGGACCTTAATATGACAAAAAACAAATAAAAATTGATGAGGCCAAGTGAAAGGTAAACAGTCCGTTGGAGAGAATTAAAACATTTCATGCATTTACCTTTACTCACTGCAAAAACAGGCAATTACAAGACTTTTGACTTTTTAATTATATTGTTGCAACATATTTTAACTTTAATGTTTTGAAGAGTCTTGGATGAAATTGTTTTAATTGAGGCCAACTCAAGTTTTGGTTATTATTTATAATTAGGTGGAATTTTCTCTTAATGTAATTTTGCTATAAAGCCTTCAAAACAGCTAAAAGAAAAGCTAGCAGTATATGCAATGAACAGTTATTTATACAACCCTATTTTCTCATCTAATGGACTTAGCAATAAAAAATTAAGGGGAGGAAGGATGCTAATATTCATTGGGCCATCACTCTGTGATAGGTGACTTGCACTGCACACAGTATCTTATTTAGCTTCTAAGTAACTGATGAGATAGATATTGAACATATTTTATAGACAAGACCTTTCAGAAACATTAAATATCTTTTCCAGGGTAAGCCAATACATGCTGGAGCCAAGATTTTGACTTAGAGTTGCTTGAATCTACATAAAATCCATCTCTGTTACTCGAAGGTGGAGACCTTCCCGCCTCAAACTCAAGTGCGTTCACTGACTAGCCAGGGACATAAATGAGTGACTGTGAACGGTGGGTGGTAGGGGACGTGGGTCATGTAGAGGCTGAACTGGGGGGTGCCAATTGCACCTGAAGGCATTCACATTAAATTAAAAAATCACTTCAGCAGCTAGACACACTCATTTCCTAGACTCATCAAGCATGCATGCCAAGAGTTTGCAACCTCTGAAATGCTGTTAAAGTTTCATGCTATAGATTGAACAAATAATTTGAGAGACACAATCAAAATGCAGTTTTGCTTCAGTCTCCCCTGATTTCTCTAAAATTGCATTTAATGGAAGAGACTTTTCCACTGAAAACTGTAGGCAGGTTCAAAGGACTTTTGGTAAGTAAAACACCTGCCCACAATGGATTTAAGGCATAAACATTCTCAGTTCAGAAATTAGAGTCTTCAGTCCTCCACAATAATCAAAATTTCATAATTGATCTGTCAAACATCTTCTCTTTTCCCTCAGCTGGTCCCTTGCTCTGTGAGAGAGTGTCATGCTCCTTCTTTTCTTTCTTCTTCACCTTTTCTCTCAACTCACAGGTGAAGGGGGTAAAAGCTATAATAAAGTTCTTACCTGAAATGGTGCTGTTGTGAGCTGGCTCAGGCAGAGACTTGAAGTTCGTTCTCTTTGAGGTTCTTTCAAAGCTCCCTCCGTGATCCCCATCTCTAGGAACCTCTCACCTGCAGCTGCCTTGGAAGGAGGAGGGGGGATGCAAATTGATGTCAGTGGATGTTTGAGCCTCCATCTGTAAGCCCTAGGATTTCTGACTTTTACCTGAGCTTTCTGTTGCTGAGTCTTTCCTCACCTACTGACCCCACACTGGTTCTTAGTTGTGCACAGTAATTCCCCTCTGTAGTAGTTGGTCACTTCTCTGCCCCTCTGGATCTCCCAGGTCAGGAGTCAGCCCCCGGTCCACTCTGCCGCAGAGTAAGGGAGACATACATCACATGTAATGGGCTCTCCAACTGTCCCATTGAAGGCCCCTGCCCCTGCTTACTAGGATCTAGGTGAGGGTGCAGTTAGGAGAGGGGTAGTGGAGGCTGAGACTGATGTTGGGTCCAAAAAAAAAAATCCTTCCTTCGACCCCCTTTAGAAAAATCTTTAACCTGGTTGACTGGTCCAAGAGTCAGGGGACCAGTTTTCATAATTTTCTCTGTAAATTCTGCATTTTGATTTATTGCATCTCAGTGCCTCAGGTGAAACATTGATTTGGTAACACTCAACTGTCCCTCTAAGTAAGGGTGATGCAGCACTGAACAGAACAAAAATAGTTTCATAGATTCATTAATCTAGTAGAACCTTGGAAAACAGGATCTAGAAGAGATTCAAGGAGGACCCTTAGGTGGGCTTTGTGGGATCTATAAACCTCCCGGAATTATGTGCAAAATTTCAATGTATGTGGGCAAATGTGTGTTTTTAGAGGGTTTATGGCCCCAAACAGGTTAGAAAGTTCTGGAAAAAAATGTTGCAGTGTTTGTGCACATAAAGTACTTTTTTGAGGGGTCGATATATCCATACAGGAGTACAGGAATAACCGGACTGCTTACTCAAGTTATGCTGTAACTGGGTGAAGTCAAGGAAGCTGTGGATGTCACTAACTTTGGACCCTACTCCATTCTTTTCCTCAAAACTTACGACTTTTAATTCCCTGGTTGTCAAAGTTAAACTAGTTTTAAAATCGTTTATCTCAGCCTCTTTCCCCTTGCTTTAAAAAAAAAGTAACATGGTGGCAGTAGGGAAGGGAAATTAAATCATACTTTTTACACTAAACACCATTATCTCTTACATGTGTATTTTTGGTAATATCCATTTTTTTTTTTGGTTATTTTATTCCCAAACTGCTACTAAGGAATTTACAACCATAGAATCTTTTAACGCAGTTAAGGGCAGAAACTATTAAGGCAGCAAAGATAGAATTAGGAAAAGAAAATCCTCATCAAGTAATGGAGCAGTTAAGATGTTCTAATTAAAATTATAATTGTAAGTGGAGTGCATGAAGATAACTTAAAATTTTTCTCACTTGGGCATTTTTGGTCTATATTTTAATTCACTATACCTTATACTTAAATTTCCATATCTTATTGAATCTATGCTGACCCCTAAATAAACTATCAAGGAGTTTTAAAAATGAAACTTCAGCAATACCAATAATCAAGGTATTAATGAAGGCATTATTTTTATATAGATTTTTCTCTGCTGTCACTTTAAAGTGCTTTAAAAATTCTTCTGAAACATAACTTCTTCTTTGAGACAGGAAATAATAAGCTGCAACACAATTCAGGAATCCTTGGGGTTACCCGCACTCAGCCTCCTTTCACAGACCTTCACTATTTCTTTCAAACACTTTTTGCTCCCTCCCCACCTCATTCTCTCCACTCATGGTAGATAATTTTGCTGCATTGCGGCTTAAGAAAGTACAGCCCTTGAGGTAGCAGCTTTATCACCTTCTACAGTTAAAAGCACATAAAACTGTCCCATCCTTTTCCACTGTTTTAGAGACAGAGGTGGCTTCTTTTCCTTCCATCTCAGCCCTCACTTGTGCTGGGCGACCTGTGTCCTCCTGCCTCTCCTCACTGACTTTACACATCAATTTTCCTGTCTTTCATCTCTTCTAATGCTCCATCTTTTCCAGTGCTTTCATTTGAGCTTACGAACATGTTTCTGTATTCTCCATCCCCAAAAGGACTTATTGGTCATCCTAATGTCTCCTTACCCACTTCTACACCATTCTTGTCATTCATTCTCTCCAATTTTTTCAATTCACATTTACTCCTTCATCCTTTGCGTGCCGCCGACCTACAAACTTGGCAGGTAAAAGCCATTTTAAAGGAAAGACAAAACAAACAAACAAAATAAAGACAATGTATGGCATTAGCATCCTTCCTAGCCTTTCCCATATATGTCGTATAGTTTACAACTTTGTCCTCACAGAGTAATACAATCCTGTTTCTTTTTGCTGAACATAAGTCCTGGTATATTGTAGATGAGCATCAGATATTAAATAAAATTTGTTTTTTGCATTATATCAGTTACCTATTGCCATATAAATGCTGTGTAACGACCACAAAACCTCTTGTGACATGCAGCAGTAAATATTCCATGAGTCTATAGAGTTCAGCTGGTCTGGGGTGGGCTCAGTTGATCTCATCTGGGCTTCCTTACGTGGCAGCCATGGGCCATCTAGGTCAGCTCTGCTGATCTTGGCTGGGCTCTCTTATTTGCCTGAGAGTTGCCTGGCTGCCAGATGGCTTAGAATGGCCTCAGCTCAGACAACTGGGGAGACCTGGCACTACTCACATGTCTTGGCCTTCAGCAGGCTCGCCTGGAATGATTTTCATGAAGATGGCCAAGGTGCTAGTGTGAGGACAAGTACACTGCAGAAGTACTTTTCAAGACAACTTCTGCCATGGTTGCTAACATTGCATTGTTCAAAGGCAAGTGCCTTGGCTGAACTCAGAATCAAGGGCAGGAGAGTCATCTTGTCTCTTTTTTGAGAGTAACTGCAAAGCCTCATGGGAAAATGTGTGAATCTGGGAAAGGATAAAAAATTGGGGTCATTAATACAATCAATCCACCAAACACATGATCTTCAGATTGATCATCTGATTTGTTTGCATCACTATTCCTAAACATCTCCCAATTAGGAAGTAATTGGTTGCTTTCCTTTTTTCACTCATATAGAAAAATCTTGAATTAGTCAGAAGCATGTTAAGCAATTCTCTTATTGAATTTATTCCTTTGTATATCATTAAGTGGCTCAAACAAACCAAGGTTTATTTCTCCTACACAGCAAATTTGGAGGTTATGTGGTGCTTGTTGGCATTGATTCGGTGGCTCACTGATTTCAGGGCCAGTGTCTCTACGATCTTTCTTTTATGTCCGGAAGATGGCTGCTACAGCTTCAACTACCACGTTCCCGTTTAAAGCAGGAGGAAGGAGAAAGAAAGGTGCACCCAGCAGACTTGCTCTCACTTTCCTTAACTACACCTGTGATATGTGGCCACACCTGGCCAGAAGATGGCACACAGGAAAGGGTTAGGGGTGAGTCAGTGATTCTGCAGCGTCTGCCACATCTAACATACAGTCCCAGGAGTGGGGTGATCAGGTCAAGGTGCCATGAATTTTTTTTTACATTTCTTTTTTTAAAATTTTTTTATTTTTTTTTATTTTTTAATTTTTTTTAACATCTTTATTAGAGTATAATTGCTTTACAATGGTGTGTTAGTTTCTGCTTTATAACAAAGTGAATCAGTTATACATATACATATGTTCCCATATCTCTTCCCTCTTGCGTCTCCCTCCCTCCCACCCTCCCTATCCCACCCCTCTAGGTGGTCACAAAGCACCGAGCTGATCTCCCTGTGCTATGCGGCTGCTTCCCACTAGCTATCTATTTTACATTTGGTAGTGTATATATGTCCATGACACTCTCTCACCCTGTCACATCTCACCCCTCCCCCTCCCTATATCCTCAAGTCCATTCTCTAGTAGGTCTGTGTCTTTATTCCCGTCTTGCCACTAGGTTCTTCATGACCTTTTTTTTTTTTTTCCTTAGATTCCATATATATGTGTTAGCATACTGTATTTGTTTTTCTCTTTCTGACTTACTTCACTCTGTATGACAGACTCTAACTCCATCCACCTCATTACAAATACCTCCATTTCATTTCTTTTTATGGCTGAGTAATATTCCATTGTATATATGTGCCACATCTTCTTTATCCATTCATCTGATGATGGACACTTAGGTTGCTTCCATGTCCTGGCTATTGTAAATAGAGCTGCAATGAACATTTTGGTACATGACTCTTTTTGAATTATGGTTTTCTCAGGGTATATGCCCAGTAGTGGGATTGCTGGGTCATATGGTAGTTCTATTTTTAGTTTTTTAAGGAACCTCCATACTGTTCTCCATAGTGGCTGTATCAATTGACATTCCCACCAACAGTGCAAGAGGGTTACCTTTTCTCCACACCCTCTCCAGCATTTATTGTTTGTAGATTTTTTGATGATGGCCATTCTGACTGGTGTGAGGTGATACCTCATTGTAGTTTTGATTTGCATTTCTCTAATGATTAATGATGTTGAGCATTCTTTCATGTGTCTGTTGGCTATCTGTATATCTTCTTTGGAGAAATGTCTATTTAGGTCTTCTGCCCATTTTTGGATTGGGTTGTTTGTTTTTTTGTTATTGAGCTGCATGAGCTGCTTATAAATCTTGGAGATTAATCCTTTGTCAGTTGCTTCATTTGCAAATATTTTCTCCCATTCTGAGGGTTGTCTTTTGGTCTTGTTTATGGTTTCCTTTGCTGTGCAAAAGCTTTTAAGTTTCATTAGGTCCCATTTGTTTATTTGTGTTTTTATTTCCATTTCTCTAGGGGCTGGGTCAAAAAGGATCTTGCTGTGATTTATGTCATAGAGTGTTCTGCCTATGTTTTCCTCTAAGAGTTTGATAGTGTCTGGCCTTACACTTAGGTCTTTAATCCATTTTGAGTTTATTTTTGTGTATGGTGTCAGGGAGTGTTCTAATTTCATACTTTTACATGTACCTGTCCAATTTTCCCAGCACCACTTATTGAAGAGGCTGTCTTTTCTCCACTGTATATGCTTGCCTCCTTTATCAAAGATAAGGTGAACATATGTGCGTGGGCTTATCTCTGGGCTTTCTATCCTATTCCATTGATCTATATTTCTGTTTTTGTGCCAGTACCAAACTGTCTTGATTACTGTAGCTTTGTAATATAGTCTGAAGTCAGGGAGCCTGATTCCTCCAGCTCCATTTTTCATTCTCAAGATTGCTTTGGCTATTCGGGGTCTTTTGTGTCTCCATACAAATTGTGAAATTTTTTGTTCTAGTTCTGTGAAAAATGCCAGTGGTAGTTTGATAGGGATTGCATTGAATCTGTAGATTGCTTTGGGTAGTAGAGTCATTTTCACAATGTTGATTCTTCCAATCCAAGAACATGGTATATCTCTCCATCTATTTGTATCATCTTTAATTTCTTTCATCAGTGTCTTATAATTTTCTGCATACAGGTCTTTTGTCTCCTTAGGTAGGTTTATTCCTAGATATTTTATTCTTTTTGTTGCAATGGTAAACGGGAGTGTTTTCTTAATTTCACTTTCAGATTTTTCATCATTAGTATATAGGAATGCAAGAGATTTCTGTGCATTAATTTTGTATCCTGCTACTTTACCAAATTCATTGATTAGCTCTAGTAGTTTTCTGGTAGCATCTTTAGGATTCTCTATGTATAGTATCATGTCATCTGCAAACAGTGACAGCTTTACTTCTTCTTTTCTGATTTGGATTCCTTTTATTTCTTTTTCTTCTCTGATTGCTGTGGCTAACACTTCCAAAACTATGTTGAATAATAGTGGTGAGGGTGGGCAACCTTGTCTTATTCCTGATCTTAGTGGAAATGGTTCCAGTTTTTCACCTTTGAGGACAATGTTGGCTGTGGGTTTGTCATATATGGCCTTTATTATGTTGAGGAAAGTTCCTTCTATGCCTACTTTCTGCAGGGCTTTTATCATAAATGGGTGTTGAATTTTGTCGAAAACTTTCTCTGCATCTATTGAGATGATCATATGGTTTTTCTCCTTCAATTTGTTAATATGGTGTATCACGTTGATTGATTTGCGTATATTGAAGAATTCTTGCATTCCTGGAATAAACCCCACTTGATCATGGTGTATAATCCTTTTAATGTGCTGTTGGATTCTGTTTGCTAGTATTTTGTTGAGGATTTTTGCATCTATGTTCATCAGTGATATTGGCCTGTAGTTTTCTTTCTTTGTGACATCTTTGTCTGGTTTTGGTATCAGGGTGATGGTGGCCTTGTAGAATGAGTTGGGGAGGGTTCCTCCCTCTGCAATATTTTGGAAGAGTTTGAGAAGGATAGGTGTTAGCTCTTCTCTAAATGTTTGATAGAATTCGCCTGTGAAGCCATCTGGTCCTGGGCTTTTGTTTGTTGGAAGATTTTTAATCACAGTTTCAATTTCAGTGCTTGTGATTGGTCTGTTCATATTTTCGATTTCTTCCTGGTTCAGTCCCGGCAGGTTGTGCATTTCTAAGAATCTGTCCATTTCTTCCAGGTTGTCCATTTTATTGGCATAGAGTTGCTTGTAGTAATCTATCATGATCGTCTGTATTTCTGCAATGTCAGTGGTTACTTCTCCTTTTTCATTTCTAATTCTATTGATTTGAGTCTTCTCCCTTTTTCTCTTGATGAGTCTGGCTAATGGTTTATCAATTTTGTTTATCTTCTCAAAGAACCAGCTTTTAGTTTCATTGATTTTTGCTATTGTTTCCTTCATTTCTTTTTCATTTATTTCTGATCTGATCTTTATGATTTCTTTCCTTCTGCTAGCTCTGGGGGTTTTTTGTTCTTCTTTCTCTAATTGCTTTAGGTGCAAGGTTAGGTTTTTATTCGAGATGTTTCCTGTTTCTTGATGTAGGCTTGTATTGCTGTAAACTTCCCTCTCAGAACTGCTTTTGCTGCATCCCATAGGTTTTGGGTCGTTGTGTCTCCATTGTCATTTGTTTCTAGGTATTTTTTGATTTCCCCTTTGATTTCTTCAGTGATCACTTCGTTATTAAGTAGTGTATTGTGTAGCCTCCATGTGTTTGTATTTTTTACAGATCTTTTCCTGTAATTGATATCTAGTCTCATAGCGTTGTGGTCGGAAAAGATACTTGATACGATTTCAATTTTCTTAAATTTACCAAGGCTTGATTTGTGACCCAAGATATAATCTATCCTGGAGAATGTTCCATGAGCACTTGAGAAAAATGTGTATTCTGTTGTTTTTGGGTGGAATGTCCTATAAATATCAATTAAGTCCATCTTGTTTAATGTATCATTTAAAGCTTGTGTTTCCTTATTTATTTTCATTTTGGATGATCTGTCCATTGGTGAAAGTGGGGTGTTAAAGTCCCCTACTATGATTGTGTTACTGTCGATTTCCCCTTTTATGGCTGTTAGGATTTGCCTTATGTATTGAGGTGCTCCTATGTTGGGTGCATAAATATTTACAATTGTTATACCTTCCTCTTGGATCGATCCCTTGATCATTATATAGTGTCCTTCTTTGTCTCTTGTAATAGTCTTTATTTTAAAGTCTATTTTGTCTGATATGAGAATTGCTACTCCAGCTTTCTTTTGATTTCCATTTGCATGGAATATCTTTTTCCATCCCCTCACTTTCAGTCTGTATGTGTCTCTAGGTCTGAAGTGGGTCTCTTGTAGACAGCATATATATGGGTCTTGTTTTCGTATCCATTCAGCCAGTCTGTGTCTTTTGGTGGGAGCATTTAATCCATTTACATTTAAGGTAATTATTGATATGTATGTTCCTATTCCCATTTTCTTAAATATTTTGGGTTTGTTATTGTAGGTGTCTTCCTTCTCTTGTGTTTCTTGCCTAGAGAAGTTCCTTTAGCATTTGTTGTAAAGCTGGTTTGGTGGTGCTGAACTCTCTCAGCTTTTGCTGGTCTGTAAAGGTTTTAATTTCTCCATCAAATCTGAATGAGATCCTTGCTGGGTAGAGTAACCTTTGTTGTAGGTTTTTCTCCTTCATGACTTTAAGTATATCCTGCCACTCCCTTCTGGCTTGCAGAATTTCTGCTGAAAGATCAGCTGTTAACCTTATGGGGATTCCCTTGTGTGTTATTTGTTGTTTTTCCCTTGCTGCTTTTAATATGTTTTCTTTATATTTAATTTTTGATAGTTTGATTAATATGTGTCTTGGCGTGTTTCTCCTTGGATTTATCCTGTATGGGACTCTCTGTGCTTCCAGGACTTGATTAACTATTTCCTTTCCCATATTAGGGAAGTTTTCAACTATAATCTCTTCAAATATTTTCTTAGTCCTTTTCTTTTTCTCTTCTTCTTCTGGGACCCTTATAATTCGAATGTTGGTGCATTTAATGTTGTCCCAGAGGTCTCTGAGACTGTCCTCAGTTCTTTTCATTCTTTTTTCTTTATTCTGCTCTGCAGTAGTTATTTCCACTATTTTATCTTCTAGGTCACTTATCCGTTCTTCTGCCTCAGTTATTCTGCTATTGATCCCGTCTAGAGTATTTTTAATTTTATTTATTGTGTTTTTCATCATTGCTTGGTTCCTCTTTAGTTCTTCTACGTCCTTGTTAAATGTTTCTTGCATTTTGTCTATTCTATTTCCAAGAGTTTGGATCATCCTTACTATCATTATTCTGAATTCTTTTTCAGGTAGACTACCTATTTCCTCTTCATTTGTTAAGTCTGCTGTGTTTTGACCCTGCTCCTTCACCTGCTGTGTGTTTTTTTGTCTTCTCATTTTGCTTATCTTACTGTGTTTGGGGTCTTCTTTTCACAGGCTGCAGGTTCGTAGTTCCCGTTGTTTTTGGTATCTGTCCCCAGTGGCTAAGGTTGGTTCAGTGGGTTGTGTAGGCTTCCTGGTGGAGGGGACTAGTACCTGTGTTCTGGTGGATGAGGTTGGATCTTGTCTTTCTGGTGGGCACGTCCACATCTGGTGGTGTGTTTTGGCGTGTCTGTGGCCTTATTATGATTTTAGGCAGCCTCTCTGCTAATGGATGGGGCTGTGTTCCTGTCTTGCTAGTTGTTTGGCATAGGGTGTCCAGCACTGTAGCTTGCTGGTCGTTGAATGAAGCTGGGTCTTGATGTTGAGATGGAGATCTCTGAGAGATTTTCGCCGTTTGCTATTACGTGGAGCTGGGAGGTCTCTTGTGGACCAGTGTTCTGAAGTTGGCTCTCCCACCTCAGAGGCACAGCCCTGATGCCTGGCTGGAGCACCAGGAGCCTTTCATCCACATGGCTCAGAATAAAAGGGAGAAAAATATAGAAAGAAAGAAAGAGGATAAAATAAAATAAAACTATTATAATAAAAAATAAGAAAAAAAATTAAGAATAAATTTATTAAGAAAATTTTTTTTTAATTTTTAAAAATAGATTTATTATTTTTATAATAAAAAATAAAAAAATTAAGAAAAAATTTATTAAGAAAAATTTTTTTTCATTTTTAAAAATAAAAAATATGAAAAAACTTATTAAAAATTTTTTTAATTTCTAAAAATAGAAAATAAGGAAAAAATTATTAAGAAAACATTTATTAGGAAAAAATTTTTTTTAAGTAAGAAACAAACAAACAAAAAAAAAACGGACGGACCTAACCCTAGGACAAATGGTGAAAGCAAAGCTATACAGACAAAATCTCCCCCAGAAGCACAGACGTATACACTCACAAAAAAACGAAAAGGGGATAAATTAATATATCCTGCTCCCAAAGTCCACCTCCTGAATTTGGGATGATTCGTTGTCTATTCAGGCATTCAACAGATGCAGGCACATCAGGTTGTTTGTGGAGCTTTAATCCGCTGCTTCTGAGGCTGCTGGGAGAAATTTCCCTTTCTCTTCTTTGTTCGTATAGCTCCTGGAGTACAGCTTTGGATTTGGACCCGCCTCTGCATGTAGGTCGCCTGAGGGCGTCTGTTCCCCGCCCAGACAGAACGGGGTTAAAGGAGCAGCTGATTCGGGGGCTCTGGCTCACTCAGGATGGGGGGAGGGATGGGTACGGAGTGTGGGGCGAGGCTGCGGCGGCAGCAGCTGTGGTGACGTTGCAGCAGCCTGAGGCGCCGTGCATTCTCCCAAGGAAGTTGTCCCCGGATCACGGGAGCCTGGCAGTGGCAGGCTGCACCGGCTCCCGGGAGGGGCGGTGTGTAGAGTGACCTGTGCTCGCACACAGGCTTCTTGGTGGAGGCAGCAGCAGCCTTAGCGTCTCCTGCCCGTCTCTGGGGTCCGCGCTGATAACCGTGGCTCGCGCCCGTCTCTGGGGTCCACGCTGATAGCCGCGGCTCACGCCCGTCTCTTGAGCTCGTTTAGGCGGCGCTCTGAATCCCCTCTCCTTGCGTGCTGCGAAACAAAGAGGCAAGAAAAAGTGTCTTGCCTCTTTGGCAGCTGCAGACTTTTTCCCGGACTCCCTCCCGGCTAGCTGTGTTTCCCGGGACTCCCTCCCGGCTAACCCCTTCAGGCTGTGTTCACGCCACCAATCCCAGTCCTCTCCCTGCGATCTGACCGAAGCCAGAGCCTCAGCTCCCAGCCCCGCCCGCCCCGGCGGCTGAGCAGACAAGCCTCTCGGGCTGGTGAGTGCTACTCGGCACCGATCCTCCGTGCGGAAATCTCTCCGCTTTGCCCTCCGCACCCCCGTGGCTGCGCTCTCCTCCGTGGCTCCGAAGCTTTCCCCCTCTGCCACCCGCAGTCTCTGCCCGCGAAGGGGCTTCCTAGTGTGTGGAAACCTTTCCTCCTTCACAGCTCCTGCCCACTGGTGCAGGTACTGTCCCTATTCTTTTGTCTCTGTTATTTATTTTTTCTTTTGCCCTACCCAAGTACGTGGGGATTTTCTTGCCTTTTGGGAGGTCTGACGTCTTCTGCCAGCATTCAGTGGGTTTTCTGTAGGAGCAGTTCCACGTGTAGATATATTTCTACTGTATCTGTGGGAAGGAAGGTGATCTCCACGTCTTACTCTTCCACCATCTTTAATCCAGCCCCTACATTTCTTACTACATATTTTTATAGTCCTTCTCAAACGGAGTTTTCCATTTCACAGTGCCCTTGGCAGCACCTTTACCATACTTTCATCACAGCCTGGCCAACATGCTTTGACCACTAATGAAGTTGAACATATACAATGTGCTATTCAATAATTTTTTTCTGAAATTTTTCCATTTATATTCTTTTTCTTTTTAGACATTGTTTCCTTATACATTTAAATGTGCTCTTCAAAAATTAAAGGTATTAACTTTTGATGTGGAGGAGAAAAGCTTCCACTCTAATACTTAAACTCTAAGTCTTCTCAAAAATTATTTATTTTGACTGTAAAATAAAGGATACAAAATCTAATACCTCTTTTCCCTCTGGTTTGGTTTAGATCCAGATTTTTTTCCTCTACTCTTAGCTGTTGCAAACATTATCCATTGGCTGTTAGAATATGTAGAAAAGATATTTGTTGAGGCATTTGGGGTTATAAGTACAAAGAGTTTTGGCTGGATCTATAAAGAGAAGCCCCTTTGAAAAAATATTTAGCAAGTTAAATAAAAAAAGTATCCATCTAAACTTGTTGAGTCAGAGATTTTAATTCCAGTATGATTTTCTCAGGGGCAATCTCTGCGAGCTACTTAAAATGACAACAAATACCTTTTTAGAGACATTTCTTCTTTGATTTTTGCAGAGATCACTTTAATAATCCTATATGCTGTGATGGGCTGGGATATATAGTGTAGTTTTGTATGCTAATCTTTTCCATCCTTCTCAGCCAGACATGAAAATGGGTCCAGATTGTCCCAGTGTTCGACCCTCCAAAGAGGGAGGAGACTAACAGACTCAGGAGTGGGGAAGATTGGTAGATGCTGCAGCTGTGAGAAAAAGGGCCAGCCTCTAACTAGAGCTTGACAAGTAACTTACAGAATCCTGCCTTTAAAGGCTATTATCATTATACACTTGTCAGTAGCTTTTAGTTGTTATAATACATAAAAGCTTAACAGTGATTTTACTTTGAGCAGTGACAGTCATCACGGTGGAGATAAACTCTAAGCTGATAAATGCTCTGCTTAAAACCGGAGGATCTGATTCATTACCTAGTTCCAAACCCCAGTGTGACATGGTAGCATAATATTTTAGCTTTAGGGGTAGTGTTGTCGTAGTTTTATTGGTATGGTGTATTATTTATAATCTTAGCTACCATACCCCTTCTCTCTAACTATCCATCAACTTTTATATGTACAGCTAAAGAGAGTAGAAATCATCTTTCATAAAATTAAACCTAAATCCCTTAAATTTATTATATACAGTCTAGCTCATGGCAGGCCTTCCATATGGTCAACTAAATATTAGTAAACAGAACACTACATAAGAAAATTAGATTCTGTTATGAGTTAGACAGGGCTAATAAAAAAAAAACCTACTGGTTTCTATTTTAGATAGGTTGGGATTTAAATGAGGAGTACTAAATTTTACTGTATCTTTAGAGTACTATTCTGACATTTCTAGGCATCTCCATAAACTTTCATTGCCATATAACAGTTTATTAAGCTACTGGGTCTTCATAAATATGCAAACTACCTTACTAAGATTGTTTGCCATGATTGTTCATTAATTTGGTATTGAAAGGGCACTAACCCAGTCGATAGAAATGTCTAGTGGTGGAATGGTCTGTGGCATTCCTAATCTTGCAGCCTATTTGTCTTAAAGGGGGCCATAAACTATTAAAATAATAGAATCACATTATTTGCATAAGTGGAATTACTCTTTTGTTCATTGGGCTTGATATCTTTTGTGTAGTTACATTTCCCAAACCTGTAAACAGTCCTAAAAATGTAAGTTTGCCTCCTGGTAATTTTATTTTATTACATAGGCAGTTATTGTTTGGGAAATAAATTGCTGGCAGATTAAATGGACAAAAAAATTGGTCTTAGAGTGGATCAGGAAAAATGCATGTTTATTAAAGAAACTCTAGAGCGAAGAATTTATTTAAAATAAGGTCTAATTTCCTGAAGAGAGAAAGTTTATATAAATATTAAAAAACAGGTGTTTCATTAGTTTATTTAACTTTTAATTTGAAGTAATTATAGATTCATAGGAGGTTACAAAGAAATGTACAGGGAAGTCCCACGTATCCCTTCTAAACATCCAATGCCAATATCCCACACAACTACAGGATAATATCACAGCCAAGAATATGACATTGGCACAATCCATACAGATTATTCAGACTTCACCAGTTATATATGCACAATTTGTGTGTGTGTATGTATGTAGCTCTATGCAATTTTATCACATGTGTAACCTCTGTAACCACCACCACAATAAAGATACTCAACGGTACCATCACCACAAAGCTCCTTTGTGTTCCCCCCTTATAGCATTCCCATCTCCTCCCCTTTTCCTACCCTCTGGCAACCACTAATCTGTTCTCCATTTCTATAATTATGTCATTTCATGATTGTTACAGAGACGGAATCTTGCAGTATGAATCCTTTTGAGATTTGCTTTCTTCACTCAGCATCATTTTTTTGGAGGTTCATTCGGGTAGTTGCATGTAGTAGATCATTGGTGTTTGTGGCTGAGTAGTATGCCATGGCATGGATATACCGGTTTGTTGAACCATTCATCCTTTGAAAGGCATCTGGGTAGTTTGCAGTTTTTGGCTCAGATAAATGAATCTGCTATGAACATTTATGTATAAGTTCTTCTGTGAAAGTAAATGTGTATTTCTCTGGGATAAATGATCAATAGTACAATCACTGTATCATATAATAAGTCCATTTTCAGTTGGGACAGGAACTGCCAAACTATTCTCAGAGTGGCTGTGCCACTTTACATTCACCAGCAATGTGTGAGTGATCCAGTTTCTCTGCATCCCTGCCAGCATTTGGCATTTTTCATTTTAGCTATTCTGATAGGTCTGTAATGATACCTCACTGTGGTTTTAATTTGCATTTCTGCTGGCTACTAGTGTTAAACACATGAGTTTTTTTTTTTTAAGACTCTGCTTCTCTTTAAGATTTTTAGATACTGTATTAATCAAGGATTTGCAGAGGAACAGAATCAGTCGAATATGAGAGAGAAGGAGAGAGGCATTTAGTTTACTTGAAGGAATTGGCTATGCAAGTGTGGGGCTGGCAAGTGTAAAATCTATAGGACAATCTGCAGGTTGCAGATTCAGGTAAGAACTGATGTTGTAGTCTTGAGTCTGAAGGCTGGAAACTCAGGTAGAATTTCTATGTTGCAGTATGGAGACAGAATTTTCTTCTTTGGGACACCTCCGTTTTGCTCTTAAGGCTTTTAACTGATTGGATGAGGCCCACCCACATTACAGAGGGTAATCTGCCTTACTGAAAGTCAACTGATTGTAAATGTTAATCACATCGAAAAAATACCTTTACATTAATATCTAGATAGTATTTGACCAAACTAGTCTAGCCACCATAGTCTAGCCAAATTGATGGATAAAATTAACCATCACAGATACTTTTCATTGAAGGGATGCTTTTTTATTAGAACAATTTATTTATTTAAAATTTATGGAAAATATATTTGCCATTTCAACCAGTTTTAAGTGGATAGGTCAGTGACATAAGTATGTTCACAAAAGTATTTCACACTGTTGCACAACTGTCACCATCAACTGTCTCCAGGACTCTTTTCATCTTGCAAAACTGAAATTATATTCATTGAACAATAACTCCCTATTTCTCCTCCCCTGCAGTCTCTGGTTACCACTATCCTACTGTCTGTCTTCATGAATTGGACCACTCTAGGCAGCTCATAAGTTGAATCATACAACATTTGGTCTTTTGCGACCGGCTTATTTCACTGAGCCAAATGTCTTCAAGGTTCACTCATGTTGTAGTATGTGTCATAATTTCCTTCTTTTTAAGGCTGAATTATGATTGTATGCCACATTTTGTTTATCTGTTCATCTGTGGATGGACACTTGGATTGCTTCCACCTTTTGACTATTGTGAATAATGCTACTATGAATATGGGTTGCAATTATCTTTTTGCACCCTGCTTTCAATTCAGAAGTGGACTTTTCAACCCCGAAGTGGAATTGCTGGATTGTATGGTAATTCTATGTTTAATTTTTTGAGGAAACTCCATTCTGTTTTCTATAGTGGCTGTACCATATTACATTTGCACCAGCAGTGCACAAGGATTCCAATTTCCACATCCTCACCAACACTTGTTATTTTCTGTGTTATTTGTTCTTAAAAACTTTTTACTTGACTTTGGTCATTTAATAGCAGCATCTAGCTTCATTAGCAAATTTGCTTGTTAAATAGCACTTTTTGGAAAGAGCATATGAGCACATGTCAGGAGATTGGATTTCAGTCTTGGCTCTGCAGTTTAGAGCTGAGCTACCTTGGGCAGGTGGCTAAATGTTTTTCTTTATTATCAAACAGGAATAATATCCACATTGGGAAGGTGAAGTGAGGTTTTAGCTGTTTAGCATACAGATGCAATGCTTATTATTATTATTGTTGCTGTTGTTATTACTGTGTTTCCTGAAACATTCTACTAAACAGAGTGCATTGTCTTAGTTTTTTGTAAATGATAATATGACAAAAATGTAGCCTCTAATAAGTCTTTGCTCCTTTATTTCAGTTTCTCACCCAGTATTTAATTACCTGCATATCTTAAGAATGGTTTTATCTTTGATAATTATATTAATACATAATAAATAGTGACACATAATTTTCTAAATTTCTATATACTTTCTTACCAAACTATTTTATTTTTAACCTCATGACAGTCCCAGGGGTTGTACTGGGTTGCTCTGTCATTGTACAAATGAAGACACCAGCCTTCAGTCAGGACAGCATTGTGGAGGGGAGCCAGGCAGAGGGAACCTGGGCTGGGATGGTGTCCTCTGTCTCCCAAGTCTCAGCACATGCAGTTTCATGCGTGCCATCTTCCAGAAATGTAATCTTATCCTCTTGATCTGATAAAGTTTTTATTTTGGCTTTGTTCATACTGATTGTCAGAACAATTGCTAATAGGGGCTACCTTTGCATGATATCACACTTTATTCAGCTAATTACTTTTAGGGGAATTTTTGACCATACCATAAAATCATATGATGTGAAAACATTTACTACTGTCAGAATATATCCCAAGAATCCATACATTTTATTTTTCATGGCCACTCAATATATATGTGTTACATTTATAACATATCCACCTAAATATCTTATTCGTGAAAATGTAAGGGGCAACTTAAAGGTGTTTTACATTTCTGACTCTTGATATAAAATGAAAGCAAAACCAGAATAAACCAATCCCACTAAAACAATCACCGCTTCCATCAATACCACACCTGGGCAGCTACACACCCTTCAGAATGTGTGTGTGTGTGTGTGTGTGTGGGGGGGAGGAGCAGGGGGAATTGATAAGTGGGCAGGACCCTGCAATTTTATAGCCACTTTGAAAAGTCCAAGTTTGGTTGGAGTTCTTTTTATGACATTTTCTTGGGGCTAAAATCTGACACTACATTGTTCTTGATTCTGCTGGAAACTTCAGTACTCTGGTTTCCACATCTCTTTCTCTTTCTCTTTTTCTCCCCCCCATAGATTCAGCACAAACTCTGCTAATCTAACTTCCCAGATGGTTTGTGGGGTGGGGTGGAGCGCTGTGGGTAACCCATGGAAATGATAGCGCTGTCAAAAGTGTAAGGAGTCAGCTCTGTCCACTCGGAAATGTCCTGCATTTCTATTTGGTCTCAGTAGAAGACTGCACGAGAAATTCTGGATACCATTGGCACCCACCCTTCTGTACTCCAAGGTTCTCCTCTCTTCTTTACCTCCTTTCTTTATTTCATCTCTTCTCCTTAGTTTGTGGGCACAGGAGCATGTAGTAGATGAAGGTTTTATCACTGGAAGAGGAGGCATCTTCATTCTTTACTTGGCCTCAGAGAGTGACTCTATGACAGATCATCCATCTTGCAAATGCAGGCTCTTCTTCAGTGGAAAATGAGAACATAGAGAATCAGCACAAGTCAATCACCTCTAAAGGGAAAAGTAACTACAGGAGCTAGGTTAGGTGGATTAGGACAACACAACACTAAAGGGGAAAACTATTTCTAATAATTCTTGTTCCTTCCTTTTGGCTTTGCTTATCCTTTTATTTCTAGCCTTTCCTAGCCTGATCTGTTCTGTTTTCTCTGGGGAAAAAAAAAAGGAAAAATTTGCATTTATATTTATTCTTGTCAACTGAAAAATAAATGAAAAAACAGTTGGATATCTATAACATTACACTGGTGAAAAGTTTTACTTAATATCAGAAGAATTAATTTTGGCCCAATTATTCAGAACGTATATTGTGTTATCGACTTTATTTAGTTTTCCATAAACTTTCTTTCTCTTGGTGGTTATGAATTAGAAGCAGGGATGCTGACGCCATTCTAAATAATCTGATCTTTATTCGCACTGGTGACTCTTGGGAGGTGACTATGATCTGGTGGTTAGAAAATCCAATTTTTCTTCTGTCCCAAAGGAAAAGCAATTGGTAAGTGATCACCTCAGCTGAAGACAGGAGAGCCTTGATGAAATATTTCATTTGTACTTTAAAAAACTGCTGTAAGAATGTGACTGTCAGATTTTTACTGACAAAAATGGAAAAACAGTGAAGTAGAAGGCAGGGTAACTGGGCACTGTTCCTACTTAACTAGCTGAGTGACCTTGGGTAGTCATTCAAACTTTCTCCTTTTCATCTATGAGATCAGGCTAAGAATATCTTCTCTACCAGTCTCTTATAACATTTTTTAAAAAAAGGATCATAAGAAAAAATTACTTGAAAGCAATTTGAAAAGTAATTATAAAGTATACTGCTTGTGTAAAATAGCATAATAATATTATTGAGAGGAAAACAGTGAATTTACTTTTACTGTTGCCAATGTTAAATAGGTTTAAGTGGCAGATTTTTATTGCACATTAGAGGTTTATTTTGGGAAATATTCATGTCTTTAATAATGTTAGGGAAAAACTGAATATGATATGTTCCAGGACGGAATGTGTTTGCATGTGGAAAAAGATTAATTAACCAGGAAGTCTTTCCTACTTCAAAAATAAATGAAAATGCTTCTTTTCAGGTTTCTTGTTTTATGAAAATATAATAGGTCAAGATTTCTTTATATTCTCTTTTAAAAATGTTACTTTATTATGAAAGCTATTAAAATAACAAGAAATGTGAGGCAAAAATTGCCCATTGAAACCTAGTCAACATTTTTATGTGGCCAAGTTATTTCGAAATCATTGATCATATCTGTTTAAAATTTTTACAAACTGCAGTAATAATATAGATAGGGCTCTGTAGTCTATATTTTTACTTAATGTTACATCAGAAGGTTTTTTTCCATTTTATTAATCTTTTATTATTATTTAAATTTTTTTCTCTTCTCTTCCTCAAGGTAACCAATGTACCAAGCCTGGTACATACCATGCTATCCCTTCTCCATCATGAACCTCTTTGAAATCAGCAGATAACGGATCTAATTCATATTTTTTGAATAGCTTCATGACATTCCATGATAAGAAATTTATTTTATTATTTCCCTACTGTTGGCATTCAGTGTTTCTCAAGGTTTTTTGTTTTTTTTTTTTTGCCGCTACAACAATGCTCCAATAAATATTCATGTATTTATTTATTTAGTAGATATTTATTGAGCATCTGCTATGTGTCAGGCACTGTTCTAGCTCCTAGGAAATGCCTGTGGACAAAACAATATCCCAGCCCTCATGGAGCTATGTTTGAGCCAGGGAGACAGTCAGTAGATAATAAACACAGTAAAAATTGGATTATAGGGTGTGTTAGAAAGTGATGTGTTATGGAAAAAAGATAAAGTAGAACAGGGAAAGGGGTTTGGGAGCATGAGAGGATGAGTTACAATTATTATTATTTTTATTGGAGTAGATTTGATTTACAATGTTGTGTTAGCTTCAGGTGGACAGCAAAGTGAATCAGTTATACATATACATATATCCACTCTTTTTTAGATTCTTTTCCCATATAGGCCATTCCAGAGTATTAGGTAGAGCTCCCTGTGCTATACAGTAGGTCCTTATTAGTTATCTATTTTATGTATAGTAGTGTGTGTATGTCAGTCCCAATCTCCCAATTTATCCCTCCCCTCCTTTTCCCTCCTGGAAACCATAAGTTTGTTTTCTACATCTGTAACGCTATTTCTGTTTTGTAAATAAGTTCATTTGTACCATTTTTTTAGATTCCACGTGTAAACGATATCATATGATATTTGTCTTTCTGTGTCTGACTTACTTCACTCAGTATGACAATCTCTAGGTCCATCCACGTTGCTGCAAATGGCATTGTTTTGTTCTTTTTTATGGCTAATATTCCCTTGTATATATGTACGACATCTTTATCCATTCCTCTGTCAATGGACATTAAGGTTGCTTCCATGTCCTGGCTATTGTAAATAGTGCTGCAATGAACATTGGGGTGTATGTATCTTTTCAAATTGTGATTTTCTCTGGATATATGCCCCAGAGTGGGATTGCTGGATTATACGTTAGCTCAATTTTTACTTTTTTAAAGGAACCTCCATACTGTTCTCCATAGTGACTGCATCAGTTTACATTCCCACCAACAGTGCAAGAGGGTTCCCTTTTCTCCACACCCTCTCCAGCATTTATTATTTGTAGATATTTTGATGATGGCCATTCTGACTGGTGTGAGGTGATACCTTACTGTAGTTTTGATTTACACTTCTCTAATTATTAGTGATGTTGAGCATCTTCTCATGTGTTTTTTGGCCATCTGTATGTCTTCTTTGGAGAAATGACTGTTTAGATCTTCCATCCATTTTTTGATTGGGTTGTTTGCATTTTTGATATTGAGCTTCATGAGCTGTTTGTATATTTTGGAGATTAATCTCTTATTGGTGGCTTCGTTTGCAAATATTTTCTCCCATTCTGAGGGTTGTCTTTTTGTTTTGTTTATGGTTTCCTTTGCGTGCAAAAGCTTTTAAGTTTAATTAGATCCCATTTGTTTATTTTTGCTTTTATTTTCATTACTCTAGGAGATCAAAAAAGATCTTGCTACAATTTATGTCAGAGAATGTTCTGCCTATGTTTTCCTCTAAGAGTTTTATAGTATCCGGCCTTACTTTTAGGTCTTTAATCCATTTTGAATTTATTTTCGTGTATGGTGTTAGGGAGTGTTCTAATTTGTGAGTTACAATTATAATTTGAGTGGTTAGGACAGGTCTCATTGATTAGAAGGAATCTGACCAAAAATTTGAGGATGAGGGAATTAGGGGGGAAGAGAATTCCAGGCAGAGGAAACAGCCAGTGCAAAAACTCCAAGGTGGGAATGTGCCTGGGGGTGACCAGGAGGCCTGTGTGGCTGGAGCCAACTGCATGGGAAGTATGGTCAGAGAAGTAATAGGAGTACCGGGTCGTATAAGGCCTTATAGGCCATCATAGAGTCTTTAGCTGTTTTGAGTGAAACAAGGAGGTATGTCTGGGTTTTGAACAGAAGAATGAAATAATTTTTTTCATTCAACATTGTTTTGAAGAACTAGTCATATGAAGCTTTTAAAAAAATTTAATTACTGCTGGATATTTCATCATGTGATGTTTCACATTTGATTCATCCATCACCCTATTAATGGATATTTAGGTCATTTATAATTTTTGGTTACTACAAATCTTGCTGCAGTAAAAATAATGGTACATGTCTCCTTGTATACATGTGTCAGAATTCCTCTGGGATATATTCTCAGAAGTGCAAATGCAGGGACATTTTGTGACTGCATTAAGGATCATTTCTCTAAACAAATTTTTATTCCCCCATCCCTTTCCTAATAGATTTAGAATTTATTTTCTGCATTCCTGTATTCAGGTTCTTCAGAATTCATTTTTGGTTATGGTGCATGATAGCAATCTAGCTTTAATTTCTCTCTCATGGAAATTTTTGCTACAATATAACTTTTGAATAGCAAATGTGTGTGTTTGTATATTTGTCTATGTGTGTGTGTGTATAAATGTAGTGGGCAGAATAATGACCTCCAAAAGATATTCAAGTCCTAATCCCTAGAACCTGTGAATATGTTATCTTATAAGGCAAAAGGGACTGTGCAGACATGGTTAAATTAAGGATATTGATATGGGAGATTATCTTGGGTTATCCAGGTGGGCTCACAGTACTCATAGGGTCCTCATAAGAGGGAGGCAGAAGGATCAGAATCAGAAAAGTTGTGATGATAGAAGCAGAGGTCAGATCGATGCCAGGAACAGGCCATGACCCAAGGTATGGAGGTGGCCTCTGGAAGCTGGAAAAGGCAAGGAAATGGCCTCTAGAAGCTGGAAAGGGAGCTTCCAGAAGGAATGCAGCCCTGCTGACACCTTGATTTTAGGACTCCTGACCTCCAGAGTTGTAACTGAGTTGTTCTAGTAAGTTTGTATTCTAAGCCACTAAGTTTTTGATAAGTTGTAACAGTAATAGAAAATGAATACCATATATATATAGTGTGTGTGTATATATATATGTATATATATGTATGTATAGTAATACCATACACATGTATTTATTAATTATTACTTTTTTTTTCTATAGAGGTGAGATTTCTGGAATGCAGGAAGTATATATTTATAATTTTAATTAATATTTCCAAATCACTTTCCAAAATTGGTATAGCAATTCACACTTCCACTGAGATGTATTACATTGGCACTAGATACTAATATTTTCTTAAGTTTTTGGTCTTATAGCTGAAAAATAGTGTTTCAGTTTAGCTTTAATTTGCATTTCTTGATGGCTAGTGAAACTGAATACCTTTTCCCATATTTATGGGTCATTTGAATTTCCTCTGTGACTATTCATAACTTCTGTGCATTTTCTGAAGACTAAATTATCCTTTTGCTATAAATTGGTAGGAACTCTTTGCACTCTGTAGTTGACCCTTAACCTATTCTATGGGTTGTAAATATTTTTTCTGTTTATTTCTCCTCTTTTAATGCTAGTTTTGATGTTTTTTCACCTAGAAAATTATTTAAATTCTTATATAATCAGAAATGCTTATTTTTCCTTTAATTTCTTGGTTTCCTCTCATTTTTATTTTGATGTAGAAAAGAGGCTCATTTACCTTAAGGATCATTCTTAGTTTTAAAAAAATGATGACAACCTTGCTATTAGAGAAGTATTGTGTTAATATGAAGAGGAAAGCTTCCGTCATTATTTTCAGTCTCTATCAAAGCCTTATTCAGGTTTTGTAGTATGGGAGAGCATATCTGATAATGAATTTAAAATGATTGTTCTGGAAAACAGTATGGCGCTTCCTTTAAAAACTAAAAATAGAGCTACCATATAATCCAGCAATCCCACTGCTAGGCATATATCTAGAAAAGAGGAAAACTCTAATGTGAAAAGAAACATTTCTCCAAAGAAGATATACAGATGGCCAATAGGCACATGAAAAGATGCTCAACTTTGCTAATTATCAGAGAAATACAAATCCAAACTACAGTGAGGTATCACCTCACACGGGTCAGAATGGCCATTATCAAAAATTCTACAAATAATAAATGCTGGAGAGGGTGTGGAGAAAAGGGAACCTTCCTACAGTGTTGGTGGGAATGTAAACTGGTGCAGCCACAATGAAAAGTAGTATGGATGTTCCTTAAAAAAAAAAAAAATAGAGTCACCATATGATCCAGCAATCCCACTCTGGGGAATATATCCAGAGAAAACTCTAATTAGAAAAGTTACATGTACCCCAATGATCATAGCAGCACCATTTACAATTGCCAAGACGTGGAAGCAACCTAAGTGTCCATTGATAGATGACTAGATAAAGAAGATGTGGTGTAAATATACACAATGGAATACTACTCAGCCATAAAAAAGAGTGAAATAATGCCATTTGCAGCAACATGGATGGACCTAGAGATTATCATACTACGTGAAGTAAGTCAGACACAGAAAGACAAATATCATATGATAATATGATATCACTCACATGTGGAATCTAAAATATGATACAAATGAACTTATTTACAAAACAGAAACAGACTCACAGACATAGGAAGCAAATTTATGGTTGCCAAAGGGGATGGCGGGGATAAATCAGGAGTTTGGGATTAACAGATACACACTACTATATACAAAACAGATAAACAACAAGGACCTACTATAGAGCTACTACTATATATTACTATTATGTATACTTGACAAATATTATATGATATCACTTATATGTGGAATCTAAAAAATAATACAAATGATTCTATAAATAAAATAGAAATAGACTCACACACATAGAAAACAAACTTATGGTTACCAAAGGAGAGGGATAAATACAGGAGTATGGGATTAACAGATAACAAACTACTACACATAAAATGGATAATCAGTAAGGATTTACTGTATAGCACAGGGAACTATATTCAATATCTTGTAATAACCTATAATGGAAAATAATCTGAAAACAAATATAACTGAATCACTTTGCTGTACATCTGAAATGAACACAATATTGTAAATTAACTATGCTTCAATTAAAAAAAAAGTTGTTCCCACCAGTATCTGAGATCAGTGTTAAAGTGCTCTGGGAAACTTAGACTATTGCTATCTTTCTTTGTGTACAAATGGAATAGTGTGTTTTTACTGGCTTTATTGGTCAAACTAGTCAGATACCAGTCAGATTATCTGGAAACACACAACATGATTTGAATAGTTCAGTCTAATAACTGGTGTAGTTTTTTTGCTAGACCAACTTGGTTTCTTTGCTTTGACCCAAGTAGTCAAATCAGTTAAGGCATTTAAAGTGACCTGCTTTGAGTATCATATAGTTTTATTGTATCTACTGGGATACTTGACCATGAAATATGAAATAATCTGAATAACTCTTAGGACTCTATTTTGAGATCAATGCTTCTGCCATATAAGAAAGTGATAGATAATAGCAATTTAAGTAATGCCTGATACCTACTGATTACTTATCATGAGCCAGTTACTGTTTAAAGTGCTTTGCATCAAACTATCCATTAAATTCTGCAACAGCTTTATGCAGTAGATACTATTATAATCTTCATTTTACAGATGAGAATCCTGGAGGACAGAGAGGTTAAGTAACTTCCCCAAGATCACACAGCTCTATTGTAGTAGAGCCAGGATTTATAGGTAGGAAGTCTGGCTCTAGTCTTTGTGCTCTTAACCACTACACTACACTTTGTTAATTTATTTTCCGGTCTCCTTGACAACTCTACTGGATCTGTTTCAATTTCTTTGCCATGAGGAAAGAGAAAGTTTGGGTCAGCATTTTTCAGGCAGTTTCTCTATTCAGCCATAGAAAGTAATTTGAAGTTCTTTTCTGTAGTGATAGATGTAAGAATTGGGTTGGGTTTTGCTTTGCATAAGCTACATGTGTAATTAAGGAATCTTTCAGACACAGGGGTTTTATAAGGAAGTAGAAGTCAGATTGCCACTGCCAGTACTTTGATGAAAAGGTAATTAACTCCATTATGACTAATTTTGATGCTTTTATTTGACTAAAGAAATGAGAGATAAAAAAATCATTTTTAATTGATTTTGTTTCTGGTTGAGAGCTAACAGTGATAATGACGTGAACAATTATTAGACCACATTTTAATATTCCAGATTTAAAGATACATCTCCATGCTTTGTATTTCTAATGCACAATTCTGGATAAGTCCATTAGAACTATTTAAAATAATACACTGGTGTATCCTCTAAGTGTTATTAATCACTTACTTTCTTTGGTCCTTAATTGTCTAGATCTCAATCTTTTCTTGCCCCTTGTTTTAACATGTGGTTGGATCAGACAACAAGCCCAAGAGGCTCTTTCTATCCTGACAGAGCAAAGGGACAGGTGAATCATCACATTCATGTGCTTGGCAGCAACTGTGGGTCAGTTCTAGTTCTTTTTTTTTTTTTTTAAACTACTTTATTGACGTCTGACAGTGAAAAGCTGTCCATATTTAATGTATAGAGCTCAGTGAGTTTGGGGATAAGTATACACCCTTGAAACCATTGCCACCCTCAAGGCCATGGACATAATCATCACCTCCTAAAATTTCCTCCTGCCCCCATTATTTTATTATTATTATTATTATTTGTGGTAAGAATACTTAACATAAGATGTACCCTCTTAGCAAATTTTCAGTATACAATACAGTATTGTTAGCTATAGGCACTACGCTGCATAGCAGATCTCTGAAAATTATTTATCTTACGTGATTGAAACTTTATACCCTTTGACCATCACCTTCCCACTCCCCCTCCCTGCCGCTCTGGACACCCACCATTCCACTTTCCTCTATGAGTCTGACTATTTTCAATTACACATATAAGTGAGATCTTACAGTATTTGCCTTTTTTGTACTTGCTATAGGCCAATTCTAGTTCTTTCTCCTTCTCCTATGCACAGGATATTTTTCTTAATTATATATATTCTTATTTTTCTCTTTTTTTAGTTAAAAATTTATTTTAAAATAATTTCAAACTTAGAGAAAAACAACAATAATCAAGAAACTTTTTTCCTTCAACACTTTTCAGAGTAAGTTGCTGACATGATGCTTCACAATCCTAAAATACTTTAGTTTGTAATCCCAACAAAAAAAATACTTTTCTATATAACCACAACACAATGGTCAAAATCTGGAAATGGACTTTGATATATTACTGTCATCTAATTGTCTGACCCCCTTCAAATTTTCACCAGTTGTCCTAATAGTGTCCCTTATAACAAAAGGATCTAGCTCAGCATCATACATTGCATTTAATTGTCATGGTCCTTTAATTTACTTTCATCTGTAATCCTCAGTAATCCCCCTGATCCTGACACTTTTCAAGATTATAGGCAGGTTGTTTTTGAGAATACCCCTCATTTGGATTTATCTGATGGTTCTTTTTGAAAAAATTCAGTTTATGTATTTTTGGTCAGAATATCACAGACATGATTCTGTGTTCTTTTCATTGCATCTATTCAGGTGTTAATATGATTTTTATTTGCTCCTTTGCTGGTGATGTTGACTTTAATCACTTCATTGAGCTGGTGTTTGTCAATTTTATCCAATGTAGAGTTTCTCTTTTTTTTCTTTATACTTAATATGTATTTTGAAGGGTGGTACTTTGAGACTTTGTCAATATCACATTCCTTATTAGATTTCACCCACTGGCTTAGCATCTACTGATGTTTAGCTAATAAATAGCTAAATAGATTATTACTATACAGTTGCCAAATGATGATTTTTATAATTCAGTTATTTTTCTGCCTTTATTGGTTGATACTCTATTGTAAGAAAAAAAATTTCCTTCTCTCCATTCGTTTATATCAATATAGTCAAATAGATTCTTATGTTATTTAATGTAATCTTTTACTATCGTTATTTATTCTGATGCTCAAATTGACCCAGATTTGGTCAGTGGGACTCCTTCAAGCCTACTTCTCTGTTTTCTTAACATCTCTCTGTCATTTTTAAAGCCCTTTTAAACTTTTTTGACACAGAATTTCAGGATTGTTTTGTACTATCTCTGCTCCAGCTAATTCTCCAAGGAGCCCTGCTTCCTTTTAGTGAATAATACTGTTTAGAAACCAAGATCTGGCAGTAGGTGTGCTCAGTGTTCTTGAGGTATCTTGCTCTCAGAGCCTCTCATTGTATGGAGCTATGAAATATGTGTTTGTGTGTGTCTGTGTGTGAGAATATATACAGCACATACATTTATTTCTGTATTTATCAATGTGATTGAAAACTATGAGTTATGCTAATATATTCCATCCCTGACTTACAATGGTTTGACTCAGGATTTTTTAACTTTACAATGGTGTGAAAGTGATATGCATTCAGTAGAAACCTTACTTTGAATTTTGATCTTTTCCTGGGCTAGCAAATGTGGTACAATACTCTCCCATGATGCTGGGCAAGGCAGTGAGCTAAATTTCCCAGTCAGCCACGTGATCACAAGGATAAATAACTGATACACTTACACTCATTCAGTACCCATACAACCATTCTGTTTTTCACTTTCAGTACAGTATTCAATAAGTTACACAGGATATTCAATAAATTACACAGGGTATTCAATACATTTTTATAAAATAGTCTTTGTGTTAGTTGATTTTGACCAACTGCAGGCTAATGTAAAGGTCCTGAGCACGTTTAAGGTAGGCCAGGCTGAGCTGTGATTTGGTAGGTTAGCTGTACTAAACGTGTTTTTGAATTACAATACTTTCAACTTAAAATAGGTTTATTGGGACAAAACCCCATTGTAAGTCAAGGAAGATATGTACTTGAATTCAAATCTAACATTACAAAGCTGATTTCTAGTTTTGTCTCCTTCCATATTGTAACTTCCTTCTTCAACAGTGAAAAACTTGCCTTCCATTATTTTCAGTCTATATTTTTATTTGATCAATCTCTTATATAGAATCACTGTTTCCTCCACCCCCAACCCTGCACGAATGTTTACTTCTCACCCCATTCAGGTACCAAACTTCCGAGTGGGCCACTGCCATCACCTGCTGGAACACTCTTGCACTCTCTGCCATGTCCCATGGTCTCCCACCTCACCACTCAGGCTCTGACACTCTGAGTAGGGCTGTGCCCACCTCCCTTCTTCTCTGCCCCGCCTCTCTCACACCTTGCCCTACCTAATTGTTTTTAGTTTGAATTATCCAGGAAGGGAAGCAGATCATTACATTCTTTTGATATTTTATTTGTTCCCTATGATACAGATGGAGTTATTACCACCTCTTAAAGAGATAAGGACATACAGAGATTGTTCAAAGTCCTAAGACTTTGGGAGCTCAAACTCAGGTTGTTCTGACACCAGCTCCAGTGCCTCTTATTAGGACTAGCCATGATATCTAAACGGGTTCTCCAGTTTAGTGGTTCCCATCCAGCAGCTCAGCAGTAACTCACAGGTCTGAACAACTCTGCTTAAAGGATGGATGTGCACCTCCAAGGGCCAGGATTACCCCAGGAGTAATCACCTGATTACCCTCGCTAAGTCTCAAGGAAATAGCTGGGTGTAAAATTTAAAACATAAAAAACTGGTCAGGCACAATGACTGACCAATAAGAATGAACACTAGGTATAGGCTGGAGCAAGAATCCTGTAGCCCCCCAGATCTGCCAGGTTTTATTCCCTGGGAGGTTCAAGTGTTTCTGGTAGAGAGGCTGGGGCTGACAGGGTAGCAGTGGCAAAACTCATAATCTCGGACAGCCTCTATTTACCAACCAATATGGAACAATTTCAGTATTTTAACAATCAGTATGGCCTGTCCAGCGTTTACTGGATGGAAATCAGGCCTCTAGTTGCTAAGGCAGACACCATCATGTTCTTTTCACTTGGCAGGGTTTGGGAAAGGAAGGAAATAGACAAACTCACCCGGGTATATTCAGGGTAAAGCCAATGAACTGAATGTTAGGATGGGAGTGTTTGAGATATGAATTCATGTGTTTTCTACTGTTCCTTGTTCCTTTCTATCTGATCAAGAGACATCCATGGCCACTGTTAGGCATGTTATAGCAGAAACAGAGAAATTCCAGGCTCTGAAGGGCCTCAGGGTACAGACAACCTGAGCCCAGATGAAGTTTTCCTGAATTAGAGAGAGTGAAAGAATACGAGGGGAAGTGAAATGATACTAGAATTAGGTGTGTACCTGAAAGATGAGCCCTGTGTCCTTTGCCATCCCTCCTCACTTCCAGGGTAGGGCACAGGACAGAAATTCAGATAGGATTGGGAACCTGAGAGGAGTGGGGTCTTGTGCCTGCTTACTCAGATGGACCCTTAATTTTCCCTTGTGCCTCAAAGATAATGGAACAGTAGAAAGATTTCCTCGTTCCTAAATGATGCCCAGAAGAGGTGAAAAGCATCAGACAGCCTCACGGAATTGCTTATAACAGCAGAATCATGTGTGTTCATGCCCTAGGGGGACCATACAAGGAGCCATGCATTAAGGAACAAGGGACAACTCAACAACGACCACCTGTCATACATGACAGGAATCACGACGTCTTAGGAGATGCCAACACACAGAGATGGTGACTCAGACACAATGGCTATCCCAATGCCTTGTTGCAAGCCATAGAAACAATCTGATAGCTAAATGGCATCACAGGGAAAATGAGGATAGTCCTTGAACTGCCCTCTTTCTTTCCTTCAGGGAATAGGGATTTTAATAGGAATTGAGTTCAGTTGTTGAAAAATGAAGTTGTATTTCTTGCATATCTGAGGTGGTGGTCTGCTATTCTTCCCCTCTACATTTGGTGTATCTATACTGATCAGTACCTCTACCTGGTACTGATCAGTATAGATACCCCAGGATTTTATACTTTTCTTTCCAAGATGGCCCAAAGTAAACTGCCCAATGTGAGAGAGAGGCAATTGTGACTCAGCAGTATAACAGCTCAAAGACACTCAAGGCAGGCAGGAACTTTTGAACTCCACTATTTTGCAAGTGACAGTGACTTGGGGGAATGTAATTATCCAGGACAGTTCTTCCCACCTATAGCATCTGTTTTTCAGTCAGCTCCTGCTGCCTGAACACACTTTGGCAGCAGGGTTCACTGAGGCACAAAGGAGTCAAGTGGCTTGACTGGGCCACACAGAGAGGAAGTGGCTTGGTCTACCTTGAGATCTGGGACCATTATGGCATTCAATTATCTGCTGTCAACACTGGGGCTTCCTGCCTTCTGAATGCAGCTGCAGTCTCTTGCTGAAAAATTCACCTCCTTTCACATAGAAGGCGTAATTAAGAACACAGCTGCAAATTGGCTCTTCTCAACAATTTTCCCTGCTGTCCCATAAAATGTGAAAAATACGGGCCAGTACATTGATTAGACAGATTCTTAGGATTGAATTGTGTGTAATCTATCCACTTCTGGCACTTTGAAATAAGTTTTTTTGCTCTTCCACTGGAATTTAAAGGAAGGAACAGAAAATAACAGTAGCCTGGGTGCTTTTGGTTGGACACTTCATGGACACAGAGTGAGAGGATGTAATCAGCTCACATCTTCATGTGAGTTTGTAACACACACACATACACATACACACCCCACCCCCCAAACACACGCACTTTGTCTTGATGATGACACAGTGTATGTTTCCTGGCAAATATTGATCTATTCATTTCCTCTGTGAATTTTTTGAGTGAAGAATCCTTGAAGCAGCTTGTCATTTTTTTTGGCTCTGCCCATCTCTGTGAGATGAAGGAGAGGACATCTAGGTTGGGTGTACTGTACTTCCCAGGTGTCTATTCTTTTCTATTCTAGTGGTGTTGCATAGAGGAGTGGACTTACTATGTGCATTGGAATCAGGTTCAATTTCCAGACTCACCACTTAAGCTCTGAGAACTTAAGCAGTTAGTTTAGCCTTTAGGAGCCTCAATTTTCTCCACCTGTGAAGTTGCAGTGATTAGTGCTTGTTTGACAGAATTATCATGAACATTAAATGTAGTTGCAAATTTATGCTTTCTAGCATATTGCTTGGCCTATAGAATGTGCTCAATAAATCGCATGATTGTCTAAATCTTCACTGAGATTTAGAAACAAGAAACAAGCCTGTTAAAGGGAAAGAGGGTAATCTAGCTTTATTTTCATTGAATCATCACGACATTTATACAAAATAATTTGGGTTAGAATGGGGTCAATAAACTCAAGGAAACTATGGAGAATATTGTTTGGATGTAAGTTCTCTGAGCAACCTGTATTTAGGGAAAAATGCCAACAGTGAAACCACTTATAACCTAATTCTAAAAGAAAAAGGAGAAATGGTACTGCTGCACTGACATTTAAGGCAAGCCACCTACAGAGGACAAGGTATAGAGGAGGCACCACAAAGACACGGGCTACATGTTCCTGGATCTTTATTTACTTCACTCTGGTTCTTTCCCAAATAATGAGTTCAAGAGAGTTCTTGGCAGTTTCACAGCAAGCTCCCAGTTGAATGTTCCCACTTGTATTCTCTGTTCGCTACAGACCATGCACAGATGCCTTCTGTGCAGATTCGCCCTGATAAACGGCTGGGCCCCTACAGAATACGTGGCCTCAGATTGTGGGATGAAACGGTTGTCAGTGAGGGGGTGCTTGGTCATTACACGGCCCCCAAAAGGAGAGGAAAAATGGCCAGCGTATAACAGCAGCTTCAATGGAGGGAATTTAATACTCTTCCTACCTGGTTGCTGCCCTACTTTCGCTCCTGGGGAAGATCCTGCAGGAGGAAAAGCCAAGGTTCCGTGGTTTGCTCAGCCATAGTTAATGCACCTGTATCCTCCTGAAGATGAAAAGTCAGATTCTTTTTTTAAAATTGAATATAGTTGATTTACAATGTTGTGTTAGTTTTCTGGTGTATAGCAAAGTGATTCAGGTATACATATATATATATATATATATATATATATATATATATATATATATATATAATCTTTTCCATTAGGGTTTGTCCCAGGATATAGAATACAGTTCCCTGTGCTATACAGTAGAACCTTGTTGTTTATCCATTCTACATATAGCAGTTTGCATCTGCTAATCCCAACCTCCCAATCTATCGCCCCCCCCTTCTCCTTGGCAACCACAAGTCTGTTCTCTACGTCTGAGTCTGTATCTGTTTCATAGCTAACTTCATGTGCGTCATGTTTTAAAAGTCAGATTCTAAATCCGTGGAGGACATCTCAAATCAGAAAGTAATGCATTCCTTTAAGTGCTTTTGCAGCTTTTCTCTACCCTCTCACCCACCCACTCCAGTCCTGCCCACCACATTTAATCATAAAGAAATGAGCTGGAGAAATAAAAGCACATGCACCTAAATAGCATTCTTCGTAGAATAAAACAGATGTGTAAATCTCTTCGCCGGTACTTATTCTAATGAAGAAGATTAAATTCATCTTAAGTATTCACCTTTATACAGAGGAAGAGAGCTTTTAAGATGTGAACGAGCACAGATGCCCTGTGGTAAGAAAAGGCAGCTGGATTTGCCGTGTCAGGGAAGCGTGACTCCACAGTTTAAGTCCCCACAAATGCCGTTCAGAGCCACCGTACTTACATCAGAGACAGATGAGTGCAGGATGCTTGGACGAGGGCAGGGAAGGGAGCAGCGTTGCTTAACCTTTGTTCTTCACATCCCTCAGGAGAGCAGACAACACCTCTATTTTCAATGTTTCTTCTGAATGATTTCCCTCCTGGTGGATTGACAGGTACTCTGATTATCTGCCTAAGGAAAATGAAGGGATAAACAGCTGAGAGATGAAGATTGACTTGAAAGGACTATATCAAGGAGTGTATGTTACACTTGGATAAAGAAGGGTATAAAAAGGGGACTTGTGGAGAAATGTCAGATTAGCACCTAAATATATTTTGGAGAAAAACAGCATTTTGCCAAACTGGTCTTTACTTGAATAGTAACGATTTCAGATTGTCACTGTCATAGCTTAGAGATTTATTTGAGGAAGAGAAATGCCTTTCTCTTTTCACCATCTAGAACAGGGTTGTGTAATGGAGATCTTGAGGCATCTCATTCAGTTGTCTGGGGTCGAGGCTGGGAACCTTTATTTTAGAAGCTTCTCCTTTCAGGTGGATCTGATGGCAGTCAGGGTGGGGACCATACTAGTAGAGGTGGGTGGCATGTTCTGAAATGACTTCTTTGCTGCATTTGATTTCCTCCTGCTGGAAATTGTCTGGCCCCATTTCACCCATCTTCTCACCCTTAACCCAGCTTTGAATAGTCTTCAGGGCAGATGTCATGTAGCTGAGTATCACTACCTAATAATTGATTTTTCTCCCAGGTGGATTCTCAGCTGACTAGGGGTCAACTTAAAGACAGAGAAGATGAGGTTAGAAACAGGAGATTATTTCCTACCTGACCTTCTAGTTCTGACAGGTGCTTTATAATGGTGTAAGAATGAAGTGTTTTCCTTGAACAGAACAGTCTTAGGGGGGATTGTCTAATGTCATATTAGGGTTTTTGAAAAGAAGATCATAAGAACTGAGGAAAGCAACACTATAGCCACGGTAACCAAAAAGAACAGCCAAAGCAAGTGGTCCATGGCTATATAACATCATGTTTGCCAACTCTGTTATCTTCTCACAGAGTTCAATGATCTGGTGGGTGGCAGGAGAATTTTCTGTCAAAACCAGTTGTATAAGGGAGTGATGAAGCCTTTGGAAGCATCCCCGCATTATCTCCTTCTCACTGAATTAGAAAACAGAGCCACGAGCAAAGGCTATTTTTATGACCTTCTAGTGGTGTGAGCTCTGCTTTTGCCCACTTATGTCAAGACTGGAGCACGGCAGGGGAATTCCCTTGTGGCCTGGACAGATGGGGTCGTTAGGCCTTAATCTCTTTATCCTTGGCCACGGTTTGCACTGCTTTAATCCCCGGGCTCACATTGCTGCTGAGGCAGGGCATAATTCTTGTCATTAAGAGGGTGCACAATGTGGCATGTGTGTTTGAATATGAATTTGCATTCTCCCAGCTCACACTTCACTCCTTTTTTTGGAAAACGAAATACCCCAAGTCCCTGATGACTGAATATGAAAAATGCTCTGGGTAGGCTTTGCTTCAAAATCTGCTCCCCAGCTGTGTTTATATTTATCCTAGTCCTACTCACATGTCCCCTCTTCCTGGGGCCCGGAAAGGCAGATCATTGGTGACCGTGGACAGAGCACGGCACTTGGTGGCAGAAACAGGAGTTTCCAGGACTTGACCTCTGACCTTAATGAATACATTCAGCCCTTACCTAGCCCAGCTCACATTCACAGCCTGCATGAGTTCATTTATGTACTTTTGTCATTGCAGTTCTCTGCCCTCCCTGTCCCTACAGGCAAGAGGGTGCTCTTGTCATCTTTTTCCATGGGGAGGATTTGGAATAGGCAGTAACATAAATGATGAGCACCCGACCTCAGAAGAACTTGGTGTCCTATTCAGCAGTTTGTTTTTTCATCTGGGCCCGTTAGCAGGGAAGCATTTGTAAAGGTCTAAACGGCTATTGTTGTCTTTTGTGCTGGATACACACGTTCCTTCTTTGCTGTGTTTGGGTGTCCGTGGGGAGTGATGGGCACAGCCCACCCAGCGCAGCGCCTCCCCATCCCGGAAGGCAGCCGTTCTGCATAGAGCTCGGCCTTCTGCCTTGTGTAGGTGACACAACTGGCCAGCTGCCTTGCCTCTCTCTCTCTCTGTCCCGCTGACTGATGCTCCCAGGTTGTTCAGCCCCCTGTTCCCGAGGTTGTGCCTCAGGGCTCCTTAGAGCGCGTCGAGGCAACGCCCTCGACTGCTCTATTCTCCTGCCTGACTCACTCGTCTCCCACCTCCCCACTGGCCCTATTTCCCTCCCTTGCCAGATCCAGCTGGGCTGAGTGGCGGGGAACCATGTGTCCAGCCTGGCTGCATTCCAGAAAGGTCAGGAGGATTCCCCAAGGGAGAACAACACCGCTTCAGTGACCCCCCTGCACATTCTCCCTAACCTTCCAGATGTTGGCTTGACAACAGACAATACAGACTTCACCCCAACCTCTTAAGAGGCCATTGCCATGCTCAGAGCTGTGGACCCTGATGGCATTTCAACAGGGAACAAGGACTGATCCGGACATCTGCATCAGGCCTCCCTCAGGGGACTGAAGGCTGAGGAAAGAGCCCCAGATTTTCACGATCCCACAGTTTTCCCCCCTCACCCCACCTCGTGTTCTTCTAGAAGCGAACATTTGGGAAAGCTGAGTGCAGCGGCTTTGCGTGCTGGCAGATCCCTGGCCCAGGCCTGTGCTGGCCAGAACTGGGCGCGTGTGGCTTCAGGACTAGCCGAGTGGGTTTATGGTGCAGCCGTGTGTGGCCCAGGTGCCTTGCTGTGGCTCCAGGCACAGGACAGGCACATGCTATCAGCAAGACCTCTGTTTCCTGCTGTGACTTCCCAAGCACACTGCTCTCTGCAGTGTGTCCGAGGTCCACGGTGGTGGGCCAGGCCGGGCCAGAGTTGTAATATCCAGCACACAGCTGATTTGTTAGGAAACACCTTCAATGTGCAATGGTCGAAAATCACCTCAATGTCCTTAAGAGACCCAGGCAGCCTGCTGTGTGCACTGTGCTCGTCAAGTGAACATGGAATTGTCAGCAGATTCTTTCCCGAGCTGTCAGCACTGAAAATTTATGCTGCACATTAGGTCCTCCCTTGCTTGTAATGCTGACGACGGATGCGGGCACTTGATTTCTCCTCATTTTGCAGATGAGTTGGTTTGAAGACTGGAATTAAAACATGAGTGGCTTATCAGATAGCAGCAGTGAATGTGGCAGGAAGCCTAGAACCCGGCTCTCATTTCCATTTCCTTTTCCTTTCTCTTTCTTCTTCTTCCTCTGTCTCTCTGTTTGGCATTTCAAATCGTTGTTCTTTGTATGGTTCACCTTGATCGACTTGGTCTGTAAAACATTTTTTTGCTAGAAGCATGTAGATTCTCAATGTGAAAGGAAGCATAAATATTAGCTCTGCCAGTGCCGGCCATTAGAACTCTCTGCTGTGATGCAGATGTTCTCTATTCTGCTCTGTTCATTTCAGTAGCCATGGGCCCCGTGTGACTACTGAGCATTTGAAGTATGGCTAATATGACTAAGGAACTGAATTTTAAATTTTATTCAATTGTAATTCATCGAAATTTGAATTGAAATAGCCATTTGTGACTATTGACTACAAACCCATCCATTATACAGATGGGAAAGTGAGACCCAGGAAGTTTACTGGAACTTGCCCGAGAGCACAGAGTGAGCAGCTGTCTTAAAGCCATCTAGAGCAGGGGTCCCCAAACCCTGGGCCACGGACTGGTACCGGTCCGTGGCCTGTTAGGAACCAGGCCGCACAGCAGGGGGTGGGCGGCGGGCAGGCGAGCAAGGGAAGCTTCATCTGTATTTACAGCCGCCTCTCCCCGTCGCTTGCATTACTGCCTGAGCTCCGCCTCCTGTCAGCATTATGATGAGTAGTATAATTATTTCATTATATATTACCATGTAATAATAATAGAAATGAAGTGCACAATAAAGGTAATGCACTTGAATCATCCCCAAACCATCCCCCTTCCCCCAACCCTGGTCCATGGAAAAACTGTCTTCCATGAAACTGGTCCCTAGTGCCAGAAATGTTGGGGACGGCTGATCTAGAAGATTAGTAGGTACCTTTTGACTAATAAAATAGTAATTGATATCTTCAGCATAATGTTTTTAAATGCTTCATAATTTACAAAATAGAAGAAATAGGCTACTACTAAAATACCATTACATTTTGTGCCAGGTTAACCCTTTGCGTAGTAATTGCCTTGTATGAAAGGAGGGGTACACCAAGGGGGAAATTGGGCTGGGCAAGCCTGGCCTGTTATTCCACAAAAGGCCCTGGAGTGGCGCTGTTGTATAACTTCTGAGGCCTGTAGACTCCGAAATCAAAAAACCCAAACAAATGAAAAACCTACCTTGTTCTTCCTATTCCTGCTCTGTCCACCCCTAACCGTTTATTCTTTTATGTTCAGATCTTTGAATATTTTACTTCCTAGTAGAAAGAGAAATAAAATTCTCTCTCTGAGCCTACAAAAATAGAATTCCATTTGTAGGGGAGGAAAGTATGAATTTGGTTCTTATTTTTAAAATGCATTGAGAATTCTAACTCCTAAAGGAAGTTTGAACACCTGTTTATCCATTTTTTCAATAGATAAGGTTAAGGTGGTACAAAGCCGTTACTCACCAATACTCTGAGGTCTTGTGCTTTGAGGACACTTTCTTAAATGACATCTCAGATCACTTAAATGGTCAGCATGTCATTTCTGGGAAAGGTGGGGCAACACATATTTGTAGATGGTGGCAGGATAAGGACATCTGGCAGCTAACGTGCAAGGTTCCTGTCTAAGATTTCTGAAGACCTGACTAAAGGGCATATTTATAGTTTTCTGTGTAAGCCACCTGGTGCTTTAGCATCTGAGGCCCACAGATTCAGTTCCTCCCATCCTATTAATGTTGTTCTCTCTCCTGGAGAGAACACTTCATGTAGACATTCAATAATGCCGCGTGCCTTGTAATTCCCTTAAAAGTTAATGAACGTGTTAGAATTAATTTTAATAAATGTTGATTAATTGCAGTTTGACTTGTGTTTTGAAGAACAAAGGCGTCCCACAGTATTTGGCCGCTTTTCCTCAGTCACTGTGACGCTGCTCACAGCAGGTGGCGCTGTGGCCCCGCGGATGCCAGCAGGAAAGGCTGGTGCAGGACCAGAGGGAGAAACCCCACCAGACTCTCAATCCGGGCTCCACAACAAGAGCTACCCCATGACAATCAGGGCCTGGACAGAGACAGAATGAAGGGCTTAAGGAAAATTTAAAAGGGTCACTGAGACTGCAATTAACTCAAAATATGGGAATCGCTTGAGCCTTCTGTAATTTTATTCAATCAAGTTTTATTGAGTTCCTGACAGGTTTGGAGTCACATCTGTTGTGAATAGCATGGTTATTGCCTTCCCAAAATATCAGATAATGGTTTGCTGTGTGTGTGTGTATGTAAGTGTGTGCTGTGTGTGTGTGTGGTGTGTGTGTAAGTGTGTGGTGTATATGCAAGAATGTGTGTGTGTATGGTATATGGAAGAGTGTGTGTGGTGTGTCTGGAAGCATGTGTGGTGTGTGTGTGGTGTGTATGTGAGTGTGTGTGCATGAAGTGTATGTAAGCATGTGTGTGGTGTTTGTGTGTGTATGCAGTGTGTTTATGTATGTAGCTGTGGTGTGTGTGTGTGAGAGGTGGGGCGAATGGGGGGAGGAAAGATGTGTAACTGATACTACAACGTGCTGCCTATAGACAAATATGTTCTAGGTACTGCCGAGGCCAATACTTGCTGCTACACAGGAAAGATCTCTCATCACAGGTGCACAGAGAGGGAGCATAGCTACATCCTTTTTTTGTCTGGAGAACGAAGAGACAGAAATACTGACCTTGCAAGGTCACCTCCAGCTCTAACATTCTAGAAGTCTGTGGATATTTCCATAAACTCTGGCACTTTCTACACCTTCAGAGTTTACAAAACAGACCATTGTCCTTCAAATCAACTGGGCTAAGGGGAGTCACGGAGCTAGATTACTCTTGATGTCATGTCTTATTTGGCCTTCGGAGGCTATTTAACAGGCTTCCTGTCCAAATGGCCTGTGATGGTGACCAAGGCGATTAGGGAGATTGATTTGGCATGTACCATTTCATGCTCAGCTTCTTATGGTGAGAGATGGCAGAGCCCATCAGGGTCCAAGATAACCAAATTTGATTTTGCCCAAATTAGGACGTTAATTTTCCAAGTTGTTTTGGTGGTTGGTATGTTTAACTTAAATCTTATTATTTTTTAGAATAAGTGTCTCAGAAAGAGGATTTTCAAAATTATATTAAATTTAGTTGTCCTTCCTAAAGGTCTTTTTGTTCCCTTTACACTAGTTTATAGTTTAAAAATTAAAAAACAAAACAAAACACCAATAAAGTTTCAAATTAATTTCATGGTGTTATTTTCCGAGCTTCTTTGTGTATCACGTACTATGTCACTTCAATCTGTTCATTACTTTTAGGTTGCTTTATTTTTTTACTACTGTTTTTCTGCCATTTGAAGGCATTAAAATGCCAGAGAATAATAACCTTGAACAAAAAAGCCATGGCTAAAACAGCTCTGATATTTTCTGGATATTGATTCCCTAATTGGATTAGAGTCTCCCTTTGACAGAATTCCAACGAGGTAAAGGGCCAGTCCATGATTCACAGCTGGCTGTATCTCATCCCAGGGACCATGAGTGAAACTCATTCATTCAACAAACACTGATTCAGAGTCTACAGTGGGCCTGGCTCTGGGCGCTGCTGGCCTTGCCCTTACACTGCTTTCCTGATGTCAGTTATGGGGCGAGTAGGCAGGAAAGGCAGCACGAATTTTGGAGTCTCTTCAATCTGTTCTCATCTCTGTCTCAGCGGGGAAGAGCCTCTGGGAATTACTGAGGGGAAGGGAAATGGCAGGTGACCCGAGAAGCGTTGCCAAGGCTTTTCTCTCCGTGTACCTGGAAACCTAGGTGGCTCCTAGGTGACAGTCTAGACTTTATGGGATGCTTTTGGACCAGGCTCAAGACATTGTGGCTGCCCCAAGAGCATGAAGGCAGAATTAGCTTTCCAGTGGGGATTTAAGCCTACAATCCTGGTAGATAGCTTCTGAAATTGCAGCTGATGGGGAAATACATTTTGTGAGACTTCGAAAGATATTGGGAGTCTTGTGGATTTTTCACTGAAATATTCACTACAGATACTCAGGCAGAACTGACCATGACATGTCTATTTAAAAAAAAATATTAATTGATTGATATTACTTTCTTTCAATTAAGTTTTCTAGACTTTTGTGATTAGATTTGCAGGTCAGGCAAGGCAAGTTAGCCTGTAAGGTGCATATGTCCTGCCATGCTTTCTCATTCACTTACCCTCACCCTGGTTCCCTGGGAGTAGACTGGGCATTTTGTACCTAGAAACAAAAATTATGATCAGGCAATTACCACATATTAAGTGTTTTTAGATGCCTTACTTTATTTAACCCTGGCATCAACACTCTGAAGTAGATACCACACTAGTGACATCTTACTGAGGATCAGAGAAGTTTCCTCTTAGAGGCAGGATTTAAATCCGATTGTGTGAAATTCTAAAGTTCATGTTACTGTGGTCACCAAATGCAGTTGTCTTCCCAGGACCTCAAATACATGGGGGAGAGGTTGGCTGACCAGTTCTCAACAATATTTACTGATATTCATGGAAGCATTGCTTCCATGGATATCACCGCTGAAAGATGCCAAATTGGGCAATCAGGTGTTACTTAGCATCTTCATCCAGACTCACATTATTGTAATTGATGAAGTTGCTAATTTCTGGGTGAGACTATTGCCCAATATTACAGATTTCAGCATTTTTGAGAGGCAGCAACTGCACTGGATCTGGATATCTAAGCTTTTCTCACTGTTGCACTAGTTTCCTTGTTCCTCACCTGCTTTTTATTTTTTTTTGAATTTTATACAGCAGGTTCTTATTAGTTATCTATTTTATCTTATTAGTGTATACACGTCAGTACGTTTGTTCTCTACATCTGTGTCTCTATTTCTGCCTTGCAAACTGGTTCATCTGTACCATTTTTCTAGATTACACATATATGTGTTAATATATGATATTTGTTTTTCTCTTTCTGACTTACTTCACTCTGTATGACAGTCTCTAGGTCCATCCATGTCTCTACAAGTGACCCAATTTCATTTCTTTTTATGGCTGAGTAATATTCCATTGTATATATGTACCACATCTTCTTTATCCATTCGTATGTCGATGGGCATTTAGGTTGCTTCCATGACCTGGCTATTGTAAACAGTGCTGCAGTGAACATTGGGGTGCATGTGTCTTTTTGAATTATGGTTTTCTCTGGGTATATGCCCAGTAGTGGGATTACTGGGTCGTATGGTAGTTCTATCTTTAGTTTTTTAAGGAACCTCCATACTGTTCTCCGTAGTGGCTGTGTCAATTTACATTCCCACCAACAGTGCAAGGGTGTTCCCTTTTCTCCACACCCTCTCCAGCATTTGTTGTTTGTAGATTTTCTGATGATGCCCATTCTAACTGGTGTGAGGTGATACCTCATTGTAGTTTTGATTTGCATTTCTCTAATAACTAGTGATGTTGAGCAACTTTTCATGTGCCTCTTGGCCATCTGTATGTCTTCTTTGGAGAAATGTCTATTTAGGTCTTCTGCCCATTTTTTTTACTGGGTTGTTTGTTTTTTTAATATTGAGTTGTATGAGTTGTTTATATATTTTGGAGATTAATCCTTTGTCCATTGATTTGTTTGCAAATATTTTCTCCCATTCTGAGGATTGTCTTTTCATCTCGTTTATAGTTTCCTTTGCTGTGGAAAAGCTTTTAGGTTTCATTAGGTCCCATTTGTTTATTTTTCTTTTTATTTCCATTACTCTAAGAGGTGGATCAAAAAAGATCTTGCTGTAATTTACATCAAAGAGTGTTCTTCCTATGGTTTTCTCTAAGGGTTTTGTAGTGTCCGGTCTTACATTTAGGTCTCTAATCCATTTTGAGTTTATTTTTGTGTATGGTGTTAGGGAGTATTCTAATTTCATTCTTTTACCTGTAGCTGTCCAGTTTTCCCAGCACCACTTATTGAAGAGACTGTCTTTTCTCCATTGTATATCCTTGCCTTCTTTGTCATAGATTAGTTGACCATAGGTGTGTGGGTTTATC